>NW_019214317.1:0-103507 GCF_002532875.2 Varroa jacobsoni
CTGGGTACCGAAGCTCGCCAAGCTCGAGCACAACATGCCATTTATAGCTATCAGAAGAAGGCTGACGGACGTGTATTTTTAACCGAAACAGATGATGCCAGCGCGAAACCGAGGCCTGCGTCATCGATGTTCACCAACAACCACTTTATTGATGACGTTTATTTATCATTAATTGTACATTTATTATTTTCCACGTTTGTTCGTTTAACATCAAGCTTCACGTGGGTCTGAAAATGATTTGTTTAGAAAGCGTGACGCAGCATCTTTATCACCTAGGGGGATTAATGTTGTTCATACATATTCGACTATATCATAAAATCTAGGTAAGGCGCATCGAAAGGTTCCTTAATTTCGTCCAGATTGCTTACTATGTAAGTTCCCCGTAAGATGTACTGTTTGAGCGTACCTATTCCAAAAATCTAGATCTTTGTTAGACACGGGACAGCAAGCGCAAACATCCTTCGTTCGAACGTGTTTACAAACAAGCCAAACGCTAGTAGCTTATCTGCTATGACCTTCAGCTCGTACTCTGCAATTAGTCTATCGCGTATTCATTAATTGAAAGTGTAATTAGTTGAATTAAAGTAAAAAAAAATGATATAAAGACTGTACTGCGATTGTCCAAACATTACCGATAACGAACCTCTAGGTTTATAGCTGACAAATAGTTTCCGCATTGACTTCCATTTCCAGTCGATCGTTAGGACCGTCCTAGACTTTAGCGATCAGGTATAATTCAGTGGATGCGCACAGCAATTTTAAAAGTCTCTTTTTCATACAAATTTTATTCATTTTACAATGAAATAGCGCGGTATTAGAATACTCTGTAACTACTAAGAAAGCTGAAGGAGAGTATCTCATGTTTCTCAAGCAAAGAGCTATTGAGCTTCCGTCGTAACACGCGCGAGAACTAAGCGAACTCTAAGTTGTGTCAAAAACTAGGGTACAAAGGCATACATGTTCAGTAAGCGTCATGGACAAACGTTGTGTGATGTTTTGCGGGTGAAACAGCAAGTTTTGGCTCGTCTGATGTAGTTTGTCTCCGTTTTTAATTAAGCTTTGACAACAAAATAAGCCGTTATCAGTTGTGGATGGACGTAGCTTACTGGTTGTGTAGGATGTTCTACACACTAATTGTAGGAACATTTTTATCTATGTAAAATAACATAAATACACATATTATATGCCTTATTGCTTAATGCAACAAAATCAGTAATAAGCATACCTGGGGGTCACCACGCTACGGCTAGAATCCAACATGAAACCAGCTTAGGAGGTGCATTTTCAACTATTATAGGTGGAAGCCATTGGGTAAATTATTCGATAAATATTTAAACTTAGCACTGAAACGTGAGTTGACATTTTTTATAGAAGCCCAATTTTCGCTTTGTTAAATGTTGTGACGTTTTATTATTGGTATTCAAGATGTATGCACGTTTGCGAATTTCTCTGTCTCTCGTTCGATGCCAGAACCAGATCGATGTGTGACTCGTGAGCGCAATATGGCTCATTTCTATCCATAATATTGTCGACTTGGAGCAATTTAGTGACCTGTAAATGGTCATGCCCACTTAACCAATGTACAGCTACTGTCTTCTAGATGTTCAAGTATATAAAGGGTTGTTATAGGTACGAATTGCTTCTGTATTTAGATTTGTCGTTACAGAAAGCATTAGGATTAAAGCTTTCCTTACTTACTTGACGTTGTACTTCTTCAAACCTCTGTATACCGCTTTTCTGCAACACGTTATTGTTAACGTCCCTGGATACGCAGGTACCAGATGCTCCGCCGGCAACGATTTCCTTTCTCCTTACTGATAGTCTCCGTCGTCGGTGAACGACTTCCCTCACATCCAATCCCTCAACTTTTCCCAGTATTTCCGATACTATCGTCATACTCAAACCTCTCTCGACTGAGCCTGACCCGTTCGTTATGGATCAACTGCCTGGGCTCATCACTCACCGTATCGTATCTTACTAGCGCTGCTTATACTACGTCCAGACCCAATACTGCCTCCGAGGTTTGTGCTTATGATTTGATGCATGTAGAGATGACAAATGGTCCTAAAAACTTCTTGTCGGCGACGGCCACGTCGTCACCCCCCATTACTGTCTCTTTTTTTCTGTCTCTTCCTGCTCGTGTTATTCCGACCACTTAGACTTCTCCTTGTTCTTTTTCATCAGGATCTCTCCGATCAGAGGCCCCGACATTTCTTTCCACCTTTGGCTCGTCTGCCCCCGTCCGATTTGTTTCTCTCTCGTTATTTCTCTACCTATCTTGGTTCTGCTTTGTCTTCTTCGTCGTCGCCTTCTCCATAGCATATTCCCCCGTCTACGCACGAGATTGGAAGCGGCGACCCGTCGTCGTATGGGATATGGACATCGAGCGAATTGAACGGGACTAAGGGGGGTCATTCACGGATTTGCCTCTGTGAGTTGGCTTGTCCCACTATCACTACTGCCACTACTCTGCGATCGGCTTTTAGCAACGACCTAAACGCCCTCTGCGTCTTTTTCTCTCGCTGTGTCCTCCCCGTTACTCCCTATTCGGTTGCTTCTCGCAAACCTTATGGGCGCATAACGCCTATGGCAAGTCAAAGTCAATCTGATCCGATCTGATCCGTATCGTCATTGGCTTCACTGCCATGCCGCCTTTGCCTTCGTTCATATCGCCCATATCGCATATATCATCGAAGACTCAGCGGGTGCATTGCGGGAGAAACGGTGGGCCAGCGGGCGATCGCTGAGTTAGCGAGAGAGACAGTCAGAGAACTGGCCTTTTTAGCAGCTCGGTTCCACCTCTCTTGGGGAGCTCCTTTTTGATCGCTCCTGCTGTTTCGTTGTCCGGCTGTTGCTATCGCTGCTGGGGCGGCTGAAGCTGCCGGAGCGGCGACTTCTTTTTTTCGCTTTTCGTCGTTTGCGAAAGAAGGCGCGTCTTTGATGAGGATAGCGGTTCTGAGGTGGTAAGCAGCTATGAAGGTGAAGACCGATAATACCGAAGTAGTCTCGCAGTGGGCGCTGAGGTCATGATAGTAGTTACGGGTGCTGAAGTGGTGTAAGTGGTGGCCCTCGGGGCGTTGCCTTCTCTGCCTCTCTCTGATGTTGCTTCTACTGCTGCTGCGGTGGTTCAAGGATATGGAAAGGATACGAAAGTGAGGTCGGACTCAGTTTGATTCTCCTACACTCTCCCGAGGGTCGACCGCTTGACTGCTCGAATCAGAATGCCAATTCCCTGCCACCGCCAATATCTTCAGACCTTGTCTTGTTGTCTTGCCAAGCTCTCACTAGAAGGCCGGCTATCTAACATAAGCCTTCTTCTTTATTCTTGTCCTTTCAGAGGTGCACCTCGACCGTCATCGATATTGTGTGTCTGAAAGCGCGGCCCGCATGCGACTCCCGTCTCCCTCCGAGACTTCTCGTGGGTGTGAGTGCACCTGAGACTTCCATTCTCCCATTTCGTTCCCTCCTCGCCCCCTGCTAAACGCTTTGCGGGAAGAAAGACGGCAAGAGGGGCTTACTGCAAAGGAGAAGGTTACAAAGGGAAGAAACTGAAACGAAGAATAAAGACGAAAGCTGATTCGCCGGTAGGCAGGTCGGTATCTTCGCTGGTTTGGTAGCTCGTACCTCCCGGGATTCGATGGGGACCGGGGATACAAAATGGGGTTAATGGTTGTCTTTCTTTCAAATCACTCCCCTGTTTCTTTCCTATTCTGTTTCTCTCGCCCCCTGTTTCTTTTACACACACGTATTTAAGCAGTATCTCGTTGCTTTCGTGTTTGAATGATAAAAGGAGCGTGTGCGCCCCGAGTTGGGCGCCGCTAGTCAGGTGAGCGAGCTTGCTTTTGCTGCCCTGAGAGATGCGTAGGTGGGGTGCTGCGAGCAGTACCTCGATGACTCTGGGGTTTTAACGAAGCTAAACATGTGTTTAATGCAAAGCTACATTGGTGCTCGCCTCATCCTTAAAGCGGGTACGGGATGATGCGAGTGCGGTTAGGGAAGCCCGAGTGGCACCTATGTCGACATGTCACACAACCACCTTTTCGTTTCCCGCTTTCCCTATATGAGTTAGGCGGTTGTGACGCGACGCCTGGACAGCTGTTTGTTTAAGAAATGTCTATTCGAATCGTAATTATATAAGGCATCACGTAAGCAACCTATGTAATAAGGCCTATAGCAAAGGCCAATCAACTGGATCTAGTTGACTTCGCATGTACACGGTAAACGTTATCTGTAAACGCAAGAGGGTTAAGCTTGTGTGAGTGACCTCACATGTAATGGTTTGATTATTTCAATTGTATCACGTGAGTATTGACTCTTTTAGTAGTGGCTTGTAAATATGGACAATTATCCATTAAGTATTTTTAGTCAGGCGAACAGCAAAAGAATACCAGGGAATACACAAATGTTTTGAAGACATCTACAGGATAGAGTGGATAGTGCGGCTTACATCGGCATCAACGCGCTTGCTTGTGAGAGAATATGAGAACTGCAGTAACTTAGTAACCTTGTGCCAAGGATCACTTAAGTCGAACTTTATAAGAAAGTCATTTTTTGTCCATAATCCCTATCGTACGTAATTCTTGTGAAGTACGGAAACAGGCCACGTTGGTGTCCTATCATTTCGTTTTCCTTTCACCTAACGTCGACAAGCTCATTAAGATTAGCCGCGCTTGGATTAGCTAGACGCCTTTAGATGTTAGGGAATTTTTGCCCCGTTAAAACAGCAGAAAACAAGATACGTTCTTTGGTCGTCCTTTAGTTATATAGTAGCTGGGTGAACGTGGTTGTCATTCTTTGTGTTCCTTTGGTATCGTGGTGAATTAAATCACCATTTGAGGCGTCCGCTTGCCAAACCTTGCCTACCACAACGTGCGCCAATTTTTTTTGCCTCGTGTGAACCTTTTTCTACACCTATTGTGTTCACTCACCTATTCGTTTTCTCTTTAGTCATTAAACGAAACTTTTGCTCGACTGCGAGGGGTCGAGTTGTAGCTAACTTTGTCAGCGTAAGTTCCATTTTTCCATCAAAATCAACTTAAGAATTTGCTAATTTTGCGCGAGTTCCCTTCACCGCTCCCATTCGTTTCACGCTGTCGTAGGTTGTGCGCCGCCGTTCTCATATACCAATCCTGGTGGAGTAACTGGTATACCAATCCTTTCGTCTGATGTCTGTGCTGTCGGAGTCCCCGAAGAAGGAGAAGCAAAGACCAACCATCCTCAAAGGAACTTACTACTTATAGGCAGAAATTCCTCCCCATCCACTCAGACCCGTCGGTGTCAGATCGAAACCGACAGACGTTGAGAAACAATTCACATGTTTTTTGTGCGCTGCCCAGGAACAGCAACGGATAGTTGGGGATAGCCTGTTTCCTGGTACAAATGTTCAAACATTTAAATCACGTAATTTTATTGTTAAGAACAGCAGGATCATCGTGGAAGTTGCTGAATTCTCCTGATTTTCAGAGGCGGTATGAATTTGAAAACCGCCAAACGACCAAACACGCCATTAAAATGTCGATGCACATCCATAAGACTGAGGGCTATTTACGCTTTGGTAAAATGTCAAAAACCGTCGGAATTTTCTTGGAGGAGCAAATGACAAACACGACTCAAAGCAGCATTGAAGAGCGTAGTTCTTTGGGGACGCCGATAGATAGATCGATTGTTGGGATAAAGAAAACGTCTACGTAAAATTTCAATATAATACTAGTTAGGTTCGTATTATTGTACATACAGCTCCAGAGCATCATTTGAAGATTGAACAAAGACAGCATCCCATAACTGAATTCCGCTACGAGCAAGCATTGCCTGTATAGCAAGTGGTTACCGCGACCCTCGTACAAAATGGTGTTGACAAACACCGCATTTTGCATGGGGTGACTATCTCCATATGACGCTTTTTCTTCCTAGTGTGTGCGTATGAGTGCGGCGCCCCCTCGCGCGTACAACCTCGTATCTGGTGACGTCGTAAACTCATCGTAAAGATACAAGTGTCTCAAGGCAGTAGGCATCGTGAATATGCGACGAGTACGGTATTTATATATTGGTCGTATATTTATACACGCTAGGTGGCGGTTGTAGCGTCAGAGACGATAAAAACCGCTGCGTTGAGGAGGTCCAGTAGGAACGTGTACTATGGTGTTTGGCATACACTATATTACCGTCGCGCTCAGGAGTTTGTCGTGGGTGGCAGCCGACCAGGGCTGCACCCATACTTCCCTAAAACGCCTACAGCGCCCAACGACAATCTTGTTCCTCCGGCATTTTTCCCACCCTATATTTCCATACAACGCGCTAAACTCGTGCAGGCCGAGAAAGACGTCGAGTTGCTGCCAACGTATAGACACACAGCGAACTTGCTGATCTGGGGAAGTGGTATTATACGCGCGGCTTTTGCTAGAGATCGTTGGAACCGTTCAGGCCGCATTCCCTCTCTCGAAAAAAGTGCTCTAAAACCAGCTCGCGCGATAATACGATACGAGTTCAATGTCGCTCGTACGCGTTGTCGCTTATTGTCGTGCACTATACGGTCCTGCCGCCTCAAGAGGGCGTTCAGGAGGCTGAAGAGAAAAAGCACAGCTTCTGCCCCTTATCGCCATCTATATGAGTGCATACTCGCCGACGATGGCGTCAGATATATGCCAGAGCTGCTGCTGCTACTGGCCTGACTCGCCTGTGACCACTGATAAGGCCTGCCGCATTGATGTCCTGAGGGCTAAAAGGTCAAGTATGCTAATCTAACATATGTATGCATACATGTCAAAAAGCAAATATGTCACTCAAGGAAATGTGCTTACTTACTGGAGGAACAAATCGTCATTGCATATATACTAAGAGAGTAATGTAAGTTGAAAATATACAGGATATTTCAATGTTTTCAGCAAATCTAGTTGCGCTTATGTCCAACATATTAAACTGGGTTTTGTTTTGTTATCGATGTGGATTTTGTTGTCTATTCGTAAAGTACAAACCCAGCTAAACGGCCAGTTACGGATTGAGGCATTCGAAGCCTAATCGGTTCGATTGCCGCCTGGGCATTGTCTTGAAGTTTTGGTTAGTTGTTCTTACGTTAGTCGTTAGCTGTAACAAGTTTTTTCAAAGACACTTTCCTTCGTCAGTATAGACAAGTCCATTGCGAAACAGGCGTAAACACAGTCCGTCTTGTGCGCCCGTCTGTCTGATGAAACGTCCTAACGGCAATGTCGGACGTAAGATTTGAAACAAGGAGTATCGAAGCGGAAACAAACCAAACGGCTTTGAACATTTAATTGAAAAAAAACAGGCCCGATGTTTTCAAACTGTCGAGGGTTTAGGAATTCATTGAGGAATACTTTGCATTCGCGATTAGTAATTCTGAGAAGCCTTTGAATAACCGTATCTGTCTCTCAATGCTTAAAACTTAATTATGGTAAAGTTAGTTGCGGTTAATTATCAGCTATGGCGCCTATCTTCTATCCAAAAATTCACTTCACACAAATCATACTATGTTACAAATAGTAATAATAAGGGCGGTGTCGAATGGCGGTACCGGACGTAAAATTAGTTTTACTTCATCGTAAAAATTATAATCAGTAATGATCAAGCGAAAAGCTTCGTTTGCAAAAACGCTTCTGCTCTTCTGATGTTCTATATATCACCGTATGTACACTGAGGCTCATGTAATATATAATTAATTTTTAAGTGTGGAACTTAATTGTTGATACTTATAGCTACGACAGTCAATGCTGGTTGCGCACGCCGTCATTGATTGGTATGCTGAACTCGACGACTTCGTGACGATAAAAATGAACAAACATTTTTTAAAAGTTTTTTTAACGACAGATTTCCGCCCAAGGTCGCCGTGCTTTGGTGTGTAAGTGATAAGTTTTTAAATTTCTGTAGCGCCATAAATAATATAGTGCTACACAATCGTATAGATGATCAGTTCTAGTCAACTATATTATCTAGCAAAAAGTCAACATCATTCCTTTCGGTCGGTCCTCCATAACCCAGTAAATTACTAGTGTTATTGCATTGCGCACAAACTGTACCACACAAAAGCGTAATAACAAGTGAAAAAAACATAATAACATACTACTTCACTTCTGTTAGTGAATGGCTATGTTCCGCCGTTTGCTTTGGTTTAATTTTCCACGGGATGTAAACATTTAAAAAGCGTCCCCAGTTTGAGCGTAGGAAGTTGGCTGTGGTGCGAACGCTAGCGCCGCTTAGATCTGATGGGAAAATGTTTTTTTACTTCGCAGTATCTATGTATTTAGATCAGAGTGAGCCTCAACCGCCTGTTAGGGATAGAAAAACAGGGCTACAGCTGCTAGTGTCAGCCCTAAGTCACGCTGGTAAAACATTGGCCTTATGGCATCAAACAGTTTAACAGGACAACAGCCATTTGTCTATAAGATTGGGATCAGGCGACCCCGACCCGTCTTCAAAGCCACCTCAGATCTCTTGAATTTTTTGCTCTGTTTTGCCCAGCTCTCTCAGGCTACGAAAGGGGCGCTATAAAAAACAACTGGGCAATCTTTCTCGCTGACACTACCCACCCGACAGCCGGTGACGAACAGCGTACTTTCTTCTGGTGAACGGTGACTCGTCTACCCGCAACAATTGTTTTCAAATCATCATTTTTTTTTCAATGTGATTGCATGATGCACCACTGGAGGTCTATACATACATACATGTAATAATAGTACACTGAAAGTATCACTCCCACCTGATTTTGAGCGACAAGGGGCGACAATCTGAGTTGGTGCCACTGCGTGGTAGCTAAGCTTCCCTATTTCAATGTGTGGTCAACGACTTTGATCCGTCCCAGTCGATGCAAGTCGTCATTTAAGCTATCGTTTTCCTCGTCGGTAATCGGCGCGCGTTTGGTGGCTGATGACGTATGCATCAAGCTGAGACCACTCACGTGCTTTCTGTCGGAGAGCGGAGAACGCGCAAAATCTGTCAAAAGCCCCTGTCTTGAGGACATTTCCAAATTGCTAGGTGTTTCGGTTTTCATATATTATCATGAGCTAAAAAAGTTTTTAATTCCACTTTTTGCAAGCCACATGACGTAGTAGGAAATGCCATATTGACGTCCCGATATCTTTCACAGCAAAATACAAATCTGAAAGATTTCGATCGATAGACTACATCATCAGGTCCACATGATCAGAAAATCATTTGAAAGATATGGGAAAAGGTTCCGTTAGCTTCTATCAAACTCCAACGTGTCTATCGGTAAAAGGCACTGAACAGAACAAGTCACTACGGTAGTTCCTCGTTGAACCCTTGAGTCAGTCAGGTATAAGTGTTGCTCCCTTCGAGCAGTGTTTTCCCTAGAAGTGTTGTCTAGAAGTGTAAGGCACAAATGTGGGTTGGTAGACACGGGTACGCTGGGTGACATTACACTTTAACAATGTATCCTCAACCGTTTTAGATGAGGGGCAAGAGGAGCCGATGGACCCATGTGACTTTCATTCGTATCGCTAGTGTACTGCCTTTACTTCGGAGCAGGGATAGAACAATTAATGAGTACCTCGCGTGGCTGCACGTCTGGTCAGTGGATCGCTCCAGGCTGTTGGGACATCTGTCATACATCTTTCAATGTAGGAATTGCAAGGAGTGAAGGGGCCGATACTCAAAGTGGGCCACAGCCATGCAAGGGTATGCAGCTATGGACGGGGCATTCCACAACTGGACTGAAATTGTCTAGCTTATGGAATATATATACAAGCGATTTTTTTTAGAACGATAAAAACTTTGGGGTATTTCGGTGTTTGCGAACACCACAGCGTAGCTAAAGCAATCTGAACGTTGTACGTTTCGTCTTCTTGTTCTTGTTAGTGTAAACCATTGTATGGTTTGATACGGTGGAACGCTTAAAAGGCGGATTTAAGTTCGCGTTAAGGATTTGATGTCAAATGATCAATTTAAGCTAGAGTCAACAGACAGGTAGGAAAATACAACTTGGACCACGGTACCTCCAAATAATAATAGCTAAGCATGACTGATTGCCCTCCTATAAGATTACTACGTATACAGCTGCAAGATAATTAATAGCTTTCATTATTATAGTACCTTAAAATTTAAAAGCTAACAATAAGGTACCGATTGTCTCCTTTGTCTCTATAGGTGCTGTACTGGTTTTTCTGTGTAGGCCTTGCGTCAATCAATATGCAAGAACTTTTACCCTCTTTTCTACTACGGTGTTTTTTGACGAAAGAGTACCGATTACGCGATGTGTGTGGTCAAATATGATATGTATATTTTCCGCACCCAACTTGCCCAAGCATACATTGATCGAACGACCTATTACTACTGATAGCGATAATAATAATAATCATCATAAATAGAACTGCAAAACTACGTTGCCCCATAAAATAATTGATAATTAATAGGCGACTATAAGAGATCTAGACATACTATAATTAAACGAAATTAGACGTTGCTTAGGTAAGAAATGTATTTCTTACCTAAGCAACATCTAATTTTGCAATAATAACAACGTAACACGTTTTTTCGGTAATTGACTGTTGGTTATTAACAGTTCTCTGTTAGCATAATTTTAAGAAGCACGTGAACGAAACAGTCCGTACCGGCCCATTCTTTACGAAACTTATTGGCCGCTTTTTGGTTTAGAATCATGAATGCATTGCTGAAAATATAGTAATCAAACAATGTCACTTTGCCTTCTATTTAGAGCCATAGAATCATTGAAGTGTTAGCGGCTACCCAAACTTCAGCTTTTTGATGGCGTCCTCTAGCGGCTATTAGCTCATGCGTACGGCTCATTGGCTCGAGGCCTAATTCGCTGTGCAAGCTCCACTTACAGCCGGAATTGGCAATCGATAGGTCAGCTGGCCTGCCTTATGGTGGGCTTAGGCTTCACGGGCAACTGCCCCAGGATTCGATTGTGGTTTTGCTTCTTTTTCCTGTCTTACAGATAATTTCTCAAAGAATGTGTTAGTTTGCAAGGTAAGGCGGTTTGCTGTCCTTATTTTATTGCTAGTGTTTCTTACCAAATGGACCATTTCTGCCCATAGCTTCACCTCTCCTCAAATGCTATAGATGATAAATGAAGCAAAGCCTCGTCTGTCGTAAACGTGCGTTGCATCATAGACTAATAAACAAAGGGCCACTTTGTTGTTTTCGTAATGGCCAATGACGGATCGAAATATGATGTTTATGTATGGAACGTTGTTGTACGAGAGTTGGTCGTATGGTAATGCGATAAGGTTATAGGCCATGTTAATGTTTATCATCCAAGTGGCCTGATCTGGTGCCTGTTAGTTGTCACTGGCTAATTGAAACACGTTTGATTAATTTAGGACATTATGCCGTATTTATAAGTGATTACTAGAAAAAGCTAGTGCAATACCCTACTAGTTACTCGTCAGACATCCTACATTTCCTATTTCATACATTTTCTACATGCCTAACGACGTTCAAGTATGACCATATGTGCTAGTATATACGACCTGCACGACGGTCGCTGACATCGAAACTCCACATATATTATGCTATAATGCATCCAACCAATTTTAGCGGATGAAGACGTTGCTTATTGACGTTGGTAAATTTTCTATTGAGCTGTGGCCCCTCCATGAAGCTCTGTACACGTCTATTCTACGTGGAACTCTACAAAGCTTCAATCGAAATGACGCTATTGTGGAAGGTTCGACGTATATTATCCGTGAAGCTACAACTCTTCACGCAACATTGGTCCGCTTCTATTCTTATTGTTGTATTAGTATTCGACAGTTTCGTCAAATATGCTTATTTTACTTCACTTCAGTGCCATCTTTCTGTTTTTGTTATTAATGCGTAACTATGAGGTATAGTCATAAAATACGTGACGTCCGGATCTCTTCTATGCATGAATCTCTGCTTTGCATCAGCGATGTCCTGTATACTGTCATGGTATGTATTCGATGCGCTGAGGGCTGGCCGTCTCAAGGATATTTCCTGCAATACCCGTTAAGCGTTATAGAAATTCATTTTGTGTGGGAGACATATATGTGGCTAAAAATCGAATTCGGACTTCGGGTATCGCTGTTTCTACATTAACTGTTGAGAAGTTTAATGGCTCGGTTCATACGTTTATGGCCTTGCCACAATTCGAACGGTGCTATTTAATGTTCTATGTATAAGCCAAGAACGTTGACGATTGTAGTTTGCTCTTTGTGCTAACCTGACTTCAGCGGCTAATGCCGTTGTTGTCCTACTTTCGTTAAGATGTGGTATGGAGAAGCCGAGGTCCACCTATAACATTTTGCCTTCTCGTTGCCGCTTCTCTCTTCAACTCCTAATTTGCTCGTTCTGCTGAAAATATCGCTCCCAAATTATCGCGCGCTCTGATATGGTCAGGTATTCGGCGACTGCTGTTCGTCGCATCTGCGATTTAGCTAGTCCGAACATGGGTGACGCCGTTGGGGAGCCGCATCGAACTTGAGAAATCAACACCGATTACCATCGGCGGTGATCGCTTAGCGCGCTCGGTTCATTGGCGATTGATCACCTACGGTGATAGCGGGATCTAGAGTTCATGCTAAATTCTCGCCACCGGACGGTGGCTAGTCCTTCGAACGACCACTGCAGTCAGCGGTTTCCCCTCCGAAAATCCCGATACAAGACAGGCTTTCGCTACCCGCTAAACCAAGGCTCATTGAAGTTAGCGATGACATTTCACGGTTTTGTATCGCAGTCATTGGATTGCCCCGCTATACATTGCGTCCCCCAATGCCCCGCGGACAAAGTAAGAAAATAGGCGATTGTCTGTTGATCGCAAAGAGACGAACTAACTCGATATATAACTAGGTGATTTTGGGGCCTGCATAGTGCATAGCTATTTATGTCCATCTTCATTGTTTTTTTAATAAATTCGTGCAAACACTTGTTCTACATAGTTTTCCATCTACAGCAGAAGTATTGTTTGCCTGTTTGCGAATGTGTTTTTTGCAAATTTATCGAAAAAAAAAAAAATAGACTGTACGAATAGTTTATGTCAAACCAGGTTTTTTGTCACGATGTCCTTCATGACAATGAGATATCAGTACGTGTAAAGGCCCCACATAGTTCCTATTGTGCTGAGCTTCGTATTTCTGCGTAGTCATGTAATCGTATATTTGAACGATAAGCGATTCTAGGTGACAAAATCTTTGCTGTTTTTTTTTTTTACTTAGCAGCACTACCCTTGTCGAAGGCTCGCCTTGTTAGTTAATTCTCTATAACTCTAGTAAGTATAGCTTGGAAGTATGCATATTATGGATAGAGGTGAATCTTTCCCATTCGCCACCAGTCTTTATTACATTTACTTTACTAGAAATGTTTCGTTATTACACTCAACGACACGTTTACGTGGCGTTTTTTTCATAATACTTTAGATCCCAAATCTTCGGTGTGAGTAGTCTAACGTAGCCTTCAACGATGGTTGAATGCTGCCGCCAGCAATTTAGTGTAACCTTACAATGGTGTCAGCGTCCGGTTCTTTCCCGGCATTCGCCGCTTCGGGGCGTTAGTAGTTTCGCGCTCTAGATATAACGGGAGCCAAAGCTGACGTCAAACGAGGAGTGTCGGAACGAAGGTTTTCAATGGGACTTCAGTGGCAGCCTTCATAGTGGCTGTGAGAGCTGTTCGCCTGTTGGCTGGCTGAATTGGTGGGTCCCAGCTTCTGCGCTAGGTTTGACTGCCGCAGAAAGGGAGACTATTGGCAAAGGGGAACCGAAGTCCTGTCCCATCCTAGTCCCCCTCACTGAAAGCCCAGGGCCCGTGCGAAGAAAGAGGCACTTCGCGGGTGGCTACCGCCGGCTTGGGATCTAGGGGGAGAACTTTGTGGAGCGGAGCTGCTGTGAAGTTGCAGTAGGCGGTACTCCAGCTTCGGTACGGCGTCGTCCAGTGGTAGTGCCCTCGACAAAGCGCCACTCACATCATTATGCATTTGGCTGCAGTGAGAGTGCAGGCGGTAACAGCCCGGTTTGCTTCGGGGGTAACAACCTCTAGGGGCCTAAGAGCTTCAGTCGACAGAGGAAGGCAATGGGCTAGTCTCGACCTGACATGAAGCGGGCCTATGCGGGGCATTCAGGGCCGGAGAGGCACGAAGGGAGGGAGGAAAGAACCACAACGACGGCCAAGGCCCACGGCCCAAGTAGCGCCACTCAATGCAAGCCTCAGTCTGGTTGCTGAGCCTTGACTAAAGCTGTTGGGGCGCTCGGTTGCTTCGGCAGCAGGTCTGGACCCTGCGAAAGCTTTCCTCCATCTACAGATTCACGAGCAGGAAATACGGTTAAGCGATAGCGATTGCTCCCGGTAGTTGTGCCAACACGGCAGCTGCGGTAGCACAGATGACAGAGCTGAGAAACAGTCTACAGGCGGCGATAACAGCGGTGTTCGTGATAGCGGTGGCACTCCAAAGCTCCGACAGCAGCGGCGTTCCCCAGGCTACTCTCTTTTATAGTCAGTGCAGCTCCCGGGAAGAAGAAGAGAGCTCGCTTGGGTTCGGTTTACTTTGTCCAACATGGTCGGTGTTGGTGGCTTGGCTCAGCGCAGAGGCTCAGCAAGCAAGTTGCTGACTATCGGCAACGGGGCTGTGGGGGAGGGTGAGGGCCCTTATAGTGCCCCTCCTTTTTGGGTCTGCTTTGTTCCTCCAACACTACTAGCACCCGCTTGGTTAACACAGCTAGCCTCTCGAAAGGTGCATCCGCGACAGAAGCCTTCGGTGGACGAAATTCGTCCACCTCAGATCAGTCGTCGGCTGTCAATAGGCTCTCGCTCCTACGAGAAGCTAGGACATGTCTCGAACAACTTCAGCACGTGGCAGTTCGGGTCAACTAACTCTGTCGGGTCTGGGAAACTCCGCACGTCCTCTTCCAAGACCCTAAAAACACCGACGGCTTTTCTGGCTAAAGTGAACAACAGGTTCCGGTTGCCAAAGCAAACCTGCAAAAAGGTTGGCGGTTTTTTCAAAGAGCTGAGTTGAAGGATTGATTCTCTGATCAAGCCGAGATGGAAATGCTTTAATACGTCTCAAGGTCGGTCCATTGACATGCGACTGCTTACAGGTGCAAGAACCAAGTGGTTTACATTACATTACAGAGAATTGGTTTACAAGGTAAAACGTGAGTATTTATCCCTTTGTTTGTACAAGAGACGGGTTCTTGAGTAACAACAAATGTTTCTGAGATTTTAATTGGGAAGTGAGATAAATACTTATGAATCTAGAACTTGTGCGAACGTCGATGTAATGCCTGGTAGCACACGTTTCCACTATTAATTGCTAATTTTTTTATCGAAGAAAAAGAATGCCAGAACTCTACAGTACACCGTTAACCGCAAATAGGGAGTCATCATGTATATATACACTAGCGTAGACTGGCCGATCAATGAAGATAGCTGACAGAAGCCCATAGTTTCAAGCAACAGGATAGGATGCGTGGAAGAATATCTTATAAATACGATGAGCTATTTGAGAATAAGGACAACGCTTTTAGGACAATACTTTTCGTTTTTGGGTCGTAGCGTTCAAGATGATAGGGTTTTTCAAAATTTGAACTTCAACCAAATTGCTACCCCGGGCGAAGCCTTAGTTGTAAATACAGTTAGCGAAAACTGCTTTGCACCAAACATAATCTTGAACTTCAACCTAACTAGGCTTTTCCATGGAAAAGCTTTCCAGTTGCTTGTTAAAAACCCGCTGTTTGATAAGCATGTTACAATGACCCATCGTTACTAGAACTTCACTTTTTTGTAAATTAAAATCTACATGTAGACGCCCTCTTGTTCATTCATGAGACTAAAGGGGGCATTCGACACTTTTCAACTAAGTGAATTGGTTCACATTGAATAACGAGTTTATTAAGTTATTTTTCATGAGTAAACTATAATTGAGTATATATAATCTAGGTAAAAGTTAATGCTCGTCGATAAAAAAGAATTTTAAATTGAAGACCGAGTGAAGCTAACATCGCTGCAAGAATACATATATTTTCCTCAATTTATAGCAAATGAAGGTTGTTATCTTGTATCGTTAGATCGTCATCAATATTCAATTTGACATAAAGCTTACCCATTGCCAAAGATCGCTTGTAATCGATCGATAGTAAATGTTGTAAATCTTTCACTAACAGAGCGCACCTGTACTATAGCCTATAACTATCCTGTATAGTTGAGGTATTGCTCCGGTTGATGATACGGATTTTAGCCAGTCATGAAAACCGTGTTGTTTCGTGCTTCTCGTTAACGTTATCGCCTATCGCATATGGATTAGTTCAGCTACTGAGGCCTAGCACACGCGATCCAAGTTGTAAGTGTCTACGGCCTAAGATCTATAATTCGGTCTACCGGCGTCGTTAAGCGTTCCAGCTCAAGTTCAAGTAATAAGTTCCGTAGTCATGTTATTCGCTCTATTGGTGCGGTAAATCACTAAGGACGAAATCGAGGAAAGGGCCTATTGAACTTGGTTGTATTCAATACTTTTTTCCATTCTTTGTTGACGGTTAATCTATAGCTACTTGACAATTGGATAAGTTTTTTTTTTCTGCACGCGCTAGCTTTTGTCGGTGCTATGCATTATACCTAAGCGACCACAACCACTTAAAATGAAGAGAGTCCCGCGAGAGATTACTCGACGACTACGTTCAACCTGACCCGGCATCGACAATGCTGCCGCATCGTAAATATTGGCAAAATGATCATATTTACTGGCATAGACAAGCGGCTAAATTTCCTG
Organism: Varroa jacobsoni; assembly: GCF_002532875.2. Classification (NCBI taxonomy): domain Eukaryota; kingdom Metazoa; phylum Arthropoda; class Arachnida; order Mesostigmata; family Varroidae; genus Varroa; species Varroa jacobsoni. The sequence goes on from NW_019214317.1 coordinate 16,709, forward strand.
ATAGTTCCTCGCTGAGCAGCGACAGCGACAAACGCTCGGAAGAGAAAGTAAAACGGTAGACAAATCTCATTTAATCAGCTCGCTAAGGCTATGACTAGGGCTACGATGCTGTTATAAACGACCTGGTCAAGACATCTATTCATCAGGGGCACTGTCAAACAATGGTAACGATGCGTCGTCCCTTTGTACGCGGTTGCATCTCAGATCCTACGAACGAGCCCCTCTCTGGTCCGTGCGTGGGGCCTGTTAGTAAATAGAGACTTTTTCCATGAACCAAAAATGCCACACAAAGCGGTTAAGGCGTCCACTTTTGGTTTCATTAAAGTGATATATAAAGATAAGTCAATGCACATACGCACAGCGCTCAAACACCTTGTCACTAGCTATAATAATAATAATAATAATAGTTATTTTTTTTTTAATAACTTATCGTCACTTTGTCAAAGATAACGGCTGAAAATATATATACTATCTACTATGGAAATGTACCGTATCAATGCACAAGATAGCGCTTGATATGTCGAGGCCATCCAGTCAAACAGGTGAATATGTTGTGCGCATACAACCAGATTACTCTATCAGTGACAGCACATTAGTACGATCTATTAGTTTCTCATAAACTGATGCCAATGTTGAAATCACCAATTTTTTTTTTTAAATTCAGGCACCGAGATAGATAAGACGCTAATCGAAGTACCGTGTCACTATTTATATTCTGCTTCGTTGAAGTACAACAGCTTAACGTACGCAATATAAAACATATTCGATCGTAAGGAGTTATTTTTTCGTTTGTGTCCCCTTCGTTCTATAGGACCTGCCCATACGCACAGGGCTGGGGACTATAAGCCTGCAGAGATCGTACAGCTCATCTTGAGGGAGGACTAAGAAAATCGAGAAAGGACTTTGTCGCTTGCGAATCATTTCACTCCCTTCAAGCGTCGGTTATACGGACTGGACGAACGACTGCGTCCCGGGTGAAGCGGTGCGACGTACGGGGGAAGTCAGCCTTGCTGTCTGCCTTAACCTCGGTCTGATGGGACCTGCTTGGCGTAGTACGGCCATTTTACGCCAGTGACAATCGGGTCTTTCTAGGGCGTGTAACATCAGATAGAAGAAGCTGCGACACGGGTGCGGCAAAGTGGGACACAGCCACTAGCCACAGGGGAACAGTCGTTGCCGGGGTTGTCAGAACAGGCGTAGTGGGGTAACAGCATCAGCGGCAGCACAGCTCTATGGAGGAAGCTGGGCCACTGCACTTTTACTCTCCTCCTCGACATAATATACCTTTGCTAGGCGACAGTGGATGCAGCTGTGGCGGCAGCAGCAAAAGCAGAGCTATGCCGTAGGCAGCTGCAGCTGCACCATCTGCATCACCAACAACAATGGGGGGGGGGGGGGTCTGTACCTGAGCGGAACAGAGCCTCGCTAGAAGCAAAGTTACCCCATTACGTTTACGCAGTGCGTCCCACCGTCACAAAGCGGACCGTCTGCGCAAACCCTCTAGTCAAGGCAAGAAAACCGTCACCGTTGCCGCCGCCGCTGCTGCTGAACGAGCCCCCGTCACTTCCAGCGAAGTCTCTCTGTCGGTGTTCGATCAGTCGGGACCCTCGGCCTGACTCTAGGCTTCCGTTCTCCGTCCCCCCTACCTCGAGGCGAGGCCCCAGATGCAGAAGTCTCCGGTCTTCGTCAGCCAAGCGAAGGCCGCAACACGCTTCTGGCCCCCAATCAGCAGCTTGGTGGGTTGAAGTGCCGAGCCCGCTTCTCCTGGAGTCCCCTTGATGCAGTGACTCCCCGGAGCGCCGCACACGCCGACTTGTGTTCTGGGAAAGAGTAACCTCTATCGAAGCTGCTGCTGCTGCTGCGCGAGTCGCAGCGGTTGAGCAGCGGGGGTTGAACAGTGCGGGCAGAGAAGAGCCTACTACAGTAGGAAGGGAAGTCGCTAGATGGAGGGACTGGAGCCAGGCGCAGACCGAAGGCAAGGTGGAAGCAGAAACAAGGGGCAACTGTGTGGTATATATGTAAAGGAAAGAGATAAATAGAGGAAGCAAAGAACCCAGCTTTAGGTCTGTATACCAGCCAGCCATGCAGTCGATAGGGTCGTCAGAGCCGCGGCTTGAACTCCCGCAGCGGCGGATCGGTGTTCGCGCTGTGGAACTCAATGCGAAGAGAGCGCGGCTAGCGACTAGCGGATAGGCTCCGACGGCGCCTGGATCCGCCTCCGGGCCACCCGCAAAAGGCCCGCGAAGCGTCAAGAAGGCGGGCCCTTCTCTGGGTGCATCTGCAGCCAGTAAGCTGGGGGCTTGGCCCAAAAGTGTGCTACCGTTTCACCCTAGACTTTTGAGACATATCGAGGAACGAACAATGTTGTTTCGGGCATTCTTCTTACCCCAGCCCGCCATAGCTCGTGCCCACACAGCTACCATGCGTTATGATCATTACACGGTCAACCATTTGCACAAGCATCCAGATGAGTCGGCAAGGAACAGCCCGAATCGGCCTGAGCTTAAGGTGGCGACAGCACTACTTGCAAATGTGTGCAGGCTCCCGCCAAAGACTTGCCACATTCCGGCCACGGTACAGTGCTGTATCGCACAGAACACTATAGTCTCTACCAAAGCCGAGAAACAAGCTGAACGTAGGGTGTTGGTATAGGTAGTGATGTTGATGGTCGCATCATAGCTGCGTTGCTCTGCTATGGCTCAATGATATAGAGAGGAAAAAGGCGCTGGCGTGCCAGCTCTAGGACGAAGAAGGATGTGAGTCCCGCTCCTACAGCCGTTGTACAAACGGTGACGACAGCGGCGTTTGCCGCGGCGGCGGCAGCGACGATGTTGGTGGCGATGGCTGTAGTGTTGGCTGCCGCTGCTGGTTGCAGTCGGCAGCGTAGCGGTAGTGAATACCGCGGAGGTCAGCACGGGTCGCTGGCGGTGACGTCGTCCGCTTCGTCGTAAGTGTGCGAGTGAAGCTTTGAGAGGGATGTTTATGCTCTCCCGGATAGAGTCCCCTCTCTACTCCCTGGTGCTCGTGGCGGTGCTACTGTAAGCGGCGGCAGAAGCCGGAGACTCCCTGTCGGTTCTTTCGCCCCGTTCCGCCGCATTACGCTACCCCAATCCCCTTATTCCCCGCGTGTTGTCGTGGCGGGGCCGAGAGACTCTCTTACCCGGTGGTGTTCTATGGCTGCTAGTGATTGCCTGTGGCTGCACGCTTTGCGACGCCCTGGGGCTTCAGGGCCCTCCTGCTTCCAGTCAGCCTGGCTTTCCAATGAGCATGCGAATCAGCTAGCGTACTAAAGACTTGGATAGCTTGGGAGACCACGCTGCGACGAAAAAGGCGACTTCTATCGTCATTAACTAAGCGGCAACCCTCAACTGCCTTGCTGCCGCTACAACCAGGAGCAGTAGTGGCCGCCGCCGCTGGGCCCCCAAAGAGGCCAGTGCCTAAGTCAAGCAACTCGGAGGCCGGCCGACTCAAAGAGCGATATGAAGGACGAGTTTGCTATAGGTGGGCTGGTCTGCCTGTCGAGTTGACGTCTACAGTCTGGGCGCCTGGACCTTATGCTACTGCTGTACCTGTTTATTACTAAGTTAAGTGTATTTAATGCCCCTGATCTCGCTGCAAGACTTTGTGTTATGTCGACTATTGGCTAAACCTAGCCAGAAATAACCTGACCTAACATAATAAGCTGACCGCAAGTTTGGTAAATTGCGAATTGCAAGTTTTGCGACTAACCCTTCAACGCGCTTGTAACAACAATAAAGCACATGCTATGCACGAATAGCTGGCAATACGAGCCCAAACCGGCGTGTTCTAACCTATTTCATTTGAGAATAGCTGGACAACAGTAGTGAACTTTAGTGGAACTTACAAACTTTTCACGTTCGTTGCTTAAAACGAGGCTGCAGTCCATATGCATGCAATGGACCGTTCTATCACAGCATTGGTAAGTTCTCAACTTAAGTTTATTTTATGCAGGTATTTTTTATAGAATTTGCGGCATGAAGCAAATCAGATAGGCATGAAGACTTGTACTGCTTTTTATAAATACTTATGCCTTTTCACAGGCTTGTAACTAGAGTACTTTGCTGTTCTATAAATGGTCTAGCTATCTATTTATATGAAGAACAATCATAGATCCATACGCTTACAATTACGGGAATAAATAGTAAGTGTAAAAAATATATTTACGTAGAATCGCATTAATTCTGTATCCGACATTACACTTATGTTGGAACTCGTTTATTTTTTATCTCAAAAAAATACTCTTACGACAGCAAGGATAGCTTTACTTCGGATGAAGCCTCACTATGCTAATGATGAATTCCTGAAGTAAAAAAAAGGACACACTGAGTCCAATCAGTTGATTTTTTTCCGGTATACAGAGACATGTCTACTAACAACAGAGGCAATTGAAATCCATGTACAGCGTAAAGCTTATCCTGTCTGTTTATATTTGCATAACGACAGTTAGTCTTTTATGCCACGTAACAATTATAGCGAAATTATAAACATCCGTCCAGTATAAAAATAAGAACAATCTATTATGGTACGCTACAACTTGATTCGGAAAATCGGTGGTACTTTGCTATCTTTGTTTTGCCTTTTTTTATCGCGGTATCGGAACATCCCGTAGCACGCGGCGGAAACATTTGAGAGTTTTCGAATCTCGCGCATCCGTTAATGAACGCCCTCTTGTAGTAGGCTACCGTTACAGACAAAAATCAACTTTAAACGAGTGTTAAATGTACTTACCCAATCATTTGCTTGCAAAAAAAAAACTAGTTTGGAATGGACTTTCTATGAACTTATGTCGCAGTTCGAAACGGAGCTCGAGGCGAATGTCTGCTCTTAGAGAACATACAACTATGAATTTTACATAAGTAGTTGGTTAAGGACGTATGATGAACCTTTGAATTTCTCATATTAACGTCTGAAGAAGCTTGACGATTCTTGTACATATATTAAAATATGATTTTATAGATATTCCATTTTATCAAATACAAAATAGAGGCGTCGTCGCTTTTCTGAGGATTACCCTTGTACTGATTATGTTGTAAACATCTGTTTACATAACAGTAACATAGATGCTTGAGTGTCATAGAAATATATTCAAAAGACAAATAATTTGCTTGCCCTTAAAATGTATGCCTGATTTTGTTTTGATCCTAAGTATCATAAATAGGTCCTGTCTGGTATTACGACGGTGCATGGCGATGCTCGATGTCCGACAACTCTCGCATCGGTTAACGGATCACACAGTACGTAGATGCTGTACTTATAGCTTTTGTTCCAAAAAAACTCAGCTCATATCATAGGAAGATATCCGATCTGTTGACAAATCTAGAAAGTTCCGACGATTATTAGATCCATGACCTGGCGTACTGTGCCTCTCTATGAAGTCTTGCTTTAACTGGGACGGAAGCAAAACACGTTAGTCGGAGAGCGGAAGGGCAGGTACTACACACGCGAATCATAATAATGCTCTTGGAGGAGTGATCCTCGGATCAACCTCCCGCCGCCGTCGTTTACTATAAACCTGCAGTGTCCCTTCTTTATATGAGACGAATGGAGGTGACTTCACAACCACCTTAGTGTTAGCTGTTACCATACAGAATTGATCCATGTCTGTGCGACGAAGTAATGGCGGCTGCTGTGTTTCGTGCAGTTGCGGTGAACACTTATAGCCGGCCTTATGGCTCGAGAGAGCCTATATCGCTTTCATGGTTGTTCCCTTTCCTGCGAAGCACTTCTCTGTCGTACAGACGCCGACGATGCCGCCTGTATTACTGTTGCTGGTGGCTATGTTTATATGTTGTATGTATATTGAGGGAGGAGATTTCACGCCTGCTCATCCAAGACGCATGTCCTAACCAAAAGATATAGAGAACAAGACCAAGTTCAGGACATACATGCAGACAGACAGATTAGTCACACTCAAAGAGGGCGTTGTCACAGCGAGGAGAACATGACGCCCTTCCACCATTCTTTGTACTAACCGCTACCGGCACTATATTGTCAGCCGACCAAGAGGCGCAAAAAGCTCATCCGTGGAAGTTCTCGGCCGGCACTGCTATGCGAGATGGGCACGAAGACACCCTATCGAGGACGCTCCGATATGTCATCATGGTACGAGCTGAATTGTTAGCTTTCTGTAGCTTCAATCTACAGCTGGCTTTTAATATTATTTTGGATTGTATATATATGCCGAATGAATATAAACAGTGCTCGCCATTCTTCACCGTCAATCATATACGGCGAAACTAACGCTGCAGTAGACTTCGGTGTCTATGCTTGACACGCGACCGGATGTAGCTGGCCTGAGGACACTCGTTACCTGAAGCGCAACGACGCGTAATCGATTGCAGAGGATCTCATTGACCGAAGGTCAAAGAGTTAATGTTGATTCGATACGTAGCACGCGAACAATCAATTGATTGACGGGCATTGCTTTACGAGTCATCTTAGCTTTAGGCGTTCAGAGTCATATAAGACTAGGTGAGTGTGGAAGGATGCTGAGAGGTATTAACATTCTACTTCCTTGAGAATCACCTTTGCGCGACGATAAACTCTTTTGACCAGTTGAAGGTCAAGTACCTATATAATTTATTTCGACCAGGACTCGTCAAAACCTGTCATCCTTAGAAAGAAAGGAGAATTTTGACAAAACGCGACCAGTGAAGACTCGACCTGCTTTGACATTTAGTTAGCCTGCTTAGGTGGGTCATTCAAAGACCGCTAGAACTTAAATGTTGCCCATGTGCTTAAGACTCGGGAAAAACAACAAAAGATACTTCGAAATTTAAAAAAATATATAAAAAGAAGGAAAAAAAGAAAAAGTTACACGCAAATAACCTGTAGAATCATGTGAATTGAAATAGTTTATTAAGAAGAACAGTGACGCCAAAAAAGAACAAAGGACTAGAGTAGTTCCTTTGCCTGTAAAGTACCAGTAGAAGTACTACCGGCAATAGCGATTATATCAGTGTCGATATTGGCTGATTGACGTTTTGAACGCATGAAACCACCGGACGAATCGCTAAGCTCAGCTCGTTGACGACGATTAAGTTATCGGACGAGGAACAAGCTTTGACATTGATCCGGTGACGCCTTTCGCCCCGTGCAGACCGATCTCTTCTGCCACGAACAAGCAGAATAAGAATGGCGGGACGGGCATACGAGCAGCAAACACCGAGGTACTGACGGGGGTATTAGAGGGCTGTAATGTGGACAAGTTTTACAACCATACCGTCGCTGTCACTGTTGCTTTTGCGAACATTACTGCTATTACTTTGATCATCACCATCGGTGTTTTCGTCTCGTCATCAACCTCGCCGAGGAGGACATATCGCCATCATCAACGATTATAAAGAAAAGAACTCTCGAAGCAAAGGGGACTATCGGAGCGGGCCCTTTTCCTACGATTGCTTTAAGGCCGCTACTAAGGTATTGTTGCAAAATAGGCGCCAACAGGAGTCTGCATCCGTGGACGGGACGCTAACACTCGTAGCATCGTCCGTCGGCGATGATCTGCGCTTTGTAAATTGGGCCGTTCAGTATGCGCGTCAGCCAGTCTCGAGCCGCAACAAGCAAAAGGGCTTTGCTTAGTTGTCCTTAGTGGGCGAAACATTGTGCCTGTAACTAAAACGAGATAATTTATATGCTAATAGAAAGAAAGGAAGAAAGATTGGGGGGGGGGGGGGGGGGGGGGGTGTACGAATCGACGGCAGGCATACGACAGGCGACAGCCTTAGTAGAGGCTGGTCTGTAGCAGTCTATGTTGTACTTAATATATGTACAACGAGATGTAACTAATATCGGTGAACGGGCCGCTGTTAAGGTTCTTACGGCCACTGATCCACAGACAGTAGTCCTATGCGCACGGTAATACCACCCTTCAACACGAACAGTATCTTGCTAGAAATGCAATGAAAGATATATGCGGGAACATGGTGTAATCCTATACTGAAAAAATAGGGATTTTAGGTGACTGAGTTAGCACAATGCAGAAATGAAAGCTTGTGTGCAATTTAATAATCAGGACTCGGCGCGACAAAGGCTCTAAGCAGTTTACCAAAGCAATTTTTCAGTGCTTACTCATCTCGACAGAAATAAACCTTGTTCCTAGGTTGACAGGTGCCTTAAATGCGCACAACATGAGATCGTAGCATGTAATTACTTTGAACGGATAATTAAGCTGCGCGTAGATATTGTGCAGTTCCGTAGATAGAATCGTGTATATTCCATACGATTCTGTCTACGGAGCTCGTTCGTGGCATTTTGTAACGATACTTGCAGATGCATACTTAAAACAACGCGCTACAAAATGTCCAGAAGCCCAAATCTATAATCGGAAATTTTTTAAGACATTGCACTGCGCTCTACACAAGCTAACTGTGATCAGCCTCTATCTATTAAAAAAAATCTACTACAAGCTAAAATGTTGTTTTAAGCGTTCTGTTGGCACAAACCTTGTCTTCTCTCGCTGCGTATTTTAAACGTTCTAATATAAACCACAAGTTCCTTAATCAAACAATGGAATCCCCACATTTATATTAAAACATCTTCCACTGGCCTTCATGACACGTTGATCAAGGAACACAAAGGAATTGGCGCTGTTTGTCGTTGTCATCATTATTATAACAATCGCATCGAATTCTATTGCTACTAATTCTCACATACGAGGCCAGTAGATAATAGCTACATATGTAGCTGGCAGTCTTTGTAAGTGCGCGAACGGATCAGTCGCTTTGCAATACCTGAAAGTAGCGTACTAGGCCCAAGAGCAGCTAGGCGGCCGAGAAGAGTACGGTCTTGTCGCCGCTGTAAAAGCGGTAACAACAGCGACGAACGGTAATACCGCGCAGTAGTAGTATGAGCATCTGTGAAAACGCAATAACTCAGTAAGACGTTGTAAAGATGTCACTCTCCCGTGTCAGCGTGCGGACCTCATCTACTTCGTGCGCACTTTGCCGCCGCTGCTGCTGGTTCGGGGGGTCCGTGGGCTGTTTTCTCAATGTGGTACGGCTGCATGTGAGTCCATGAGTGACTATGTGACTATGTCTTTGGGTGTCTATGTATATGTGTGTGTAAGGGAGCAAGCGAGAAACTGTGTAGATTACACTGATAGTTGTGCTCGGCGCTCGCAGACCCACAACCGGCTATCCATTCTTCGTATTAACAGCTTCTGTTACACGGTCGCAACCCACGTAAGGCTGCTAATATTACCACTCCGATCAGGGGGTATCGGAGCACACTTTGGCGGTACGAGTTCCAGTGGAAGTAGTCGCGGCGACGATGTCGCCAATAATGAACGATCTCCAATTCGCTCAGATACAATTGTTGTGAAACGCTACTGTTGAACAGTGTACTGCTATATGCACCTACTTGGGACGATGTACAAGGTGTGAAGCAAAGAGTCGAAGTCGATAACTCGCTATGATAATCGCGAGGGCACAATGCGATCAAGCAATCGGAGACCTGGCAGCGACCTATGCCAAGGTGAAGCTGCGTGCTAGGTGTCGGCTGTTACATCGTTTAGCAGTCCTTTATAACACCCGGGTATGTATGTAGCTATCACCTTATTCCTTTAGTATCTTACGCTTAAAGAAGAGACAGGTTCCGCATCGTGTGCAAGAAGCAACTTGTGGATGGACCCCATTTTGCGAAAGCAGGGACGCCACTACTGTCGCTACCCGCCCGATGCAACTGGGGATGTATCAGACCCAACGATGCAGCCTGAAAATATCGACAAGCTAATAGAGACAACCTATAAAAATGGGAAAACAACCGTCTCAGTCGATCAGGAAGTGATTAAGGTTATTATTGTTGGCGTTTCGATGGCAAATCAGATAGACCCTTGCTGCCTACCTTTCAGGCTTGATTATTATTACTAGTTAAACCATTCAACGTTCAGCCAAGTCTCGATTATTATTATCATATATCACTGGCGTAGTGATTAGACAAAATGTCTGGTATATCTAAAATAAAACAACATTACATAAATAATGACCTATACGTACGTTAGTACAAAGGAGACGCAGGGACCTTCAATCCTTATCAAACGACTAAACGGAATTCAACCTACGACGCCCTGGGTTATTTAGGATAAGTTTTCGTATTTGTTGGAATTGTCTAGCCTCATACGTCACGCATACCTCATACGTCTAGACACATACGTCAACGCTATGTCCGACGTAACCAGCCTCAACGTCTTTAACGATATACTTCAAATTAACACAGCTCTAATTGCATTAACCTATAGGCTTCCCTAGCCTAAACGTTGCTCTACAAAAAAAAACCGAAATTTCTTTCTATCTGAAGAACATTTACTGCGTTATGTACTGTCGATCTTCGTTTGCTTTCGAATTCGACCTTATTAGATGTCGTGACTAATTTTCGATGTACTTCTACTGGCGCTCCATCTCGACCTTGCGTAGTTACTACACAATGTTGTAGCCGTGTAAAGGACCCAGTGAGGCGTTTAAATATTATTGCTCCCTCGCGTTCGCACATGTTCTTCCTGACAACTCCCTCCGTTCGTTCGACAGTAATAACAATGATATACCTACCCCAGGCCGCGAGCGAGATGGCAAGTTAGCTAAAATGTGGGCTTCAGAATTTCTTCAAACTCAAATCCGGCGTAAAATCCAGTTCCCGCCAGAGTCGGCTTGCCTCATCTTGTCGCCATAGCTTGTACTAGCATTTCGTCGCTGTCGCGCGGTTGTAAAAGGATCAGCTTACCGGTAAGCGGGGCGTGAGAGTAACGGCTATCTGGCTGACTGTCATTCCGCGCTGTCGTATCCTTAAGCTCCTTAACCAACTAGCTTGTCGATTCTACGCTACGTTATACCACGCAGCTTCGATCCTCGGCCTGTCGTATAATTAAGCGGTCACACAGACGTGCGCCCACACCCCCCACAAAGGCAATACACTGAACAAGAATCTGTAACAAAAGCGTCAAAAACCTTCCTTAACGCCGCCCATCAGGTGAAAGGACTGAAATAGCGGTGTACGCATAATTTTAGTGTGGACGACACCTAAACTCACCACCTTATGGTAACATGTTGTTTACTATGAGATCATTGATTGTTATTTCACTATGTATTGCTCAATTAACGAGCCGATAGGCTTTGCTGTTTTTGGATAGATTTTTTTGCCCAAAGTAACTGATTTGAGGGCACTTTTCATCTGCACATCGATCTCGATAGCTCACTAAGCCTATTGAAGCCATCAATTTTTTGTGCTTTTAACAATATACAAACTTATCACCAGAAACGGTTGGGTAAGTTATAGTTGAAGTTCGTATGCTCCTAAGTTCACAGCGTTTCAATGCAAAGCCGTCTGATTCTAATTAGGATCCGTGAGCACCTGCATACAAATCTGTGCAATAGTTTGGCGTATAAATTTCCGATTATTTAGTTACGCGTTTGCAACATATCCATTGCATTTTACCTGTAGCTCAAACACTTTCTTGAAGCTCAATAAACGCCCTATCCATTTATAATAGATCATTGGTTAGTTTTTACTTCTATTTGTCCTTCTGCATTGTTTCGTACTATTACCGCTTGATATATTGTGTTGTGACAATAGACCAGTGTTTGTTTCCTTAATTGACTACCAGGAGGCATGACATTAGTCGCATATGGTAAAGGACATGTCCTACTTCACTCAGAGAACAACGGACTAGTGATTTGTTAAACCCTTACTGAATTGTATTTCTCGCAAAAGCTTTTGTACTAATATCCTAATTAATTTTTGGGCCTGCTAGCCAAATATTTCGAATATTCCTAGATTGAGAAGCAAAGTTAGAAAAGTGTATTATAACATTTTCAACAACACGCTAAACGTTTGGCATCATCTTTCGCTGTATACTTCACATCCTGAATGCATGCACATTTGTCTTCACAGAGCTTCTTTACCCTTAACCCCGTTCGGCCATCTTTGTCTTTGGCTCCCCATATAGATGCGTGTACATATGCGCCAAAATCTCACTTAGCTCATCCCACCCAATTTATTCCCTATCCGTCCAATTACTAATCACCTCGCTACGGTTGTATCGTTGATTCTGTGCCTGCTTGCACTCTTTCGATCGGACCAAGTAGAGGAATCCCAAGTTAGCGCTACACAAGCCGCTAACAGAACTGAAAAGCGGGGCACCCATCCCACAGACACCTACACTCGTGATTGTAGCTAATAGTGTCATTTATTATGAACCTGCACCGCGCACGAAGGCCAATTCAAACCAACGCACCGGTGTTATTGCTTTAGCCTTGTTAACCCTTCCAACAGTGCCTCTTGCAGATTTCTCTGCGATGGCGATCAGCGTCGGCGACTGAACGGGCCGGACCCCCTAAAGAAGAACCCGTTTCCTTTGTCTTGCTGGCTGTTGGCCCTCCGTAATCCCCGAGCTTATCCATCCCAGAGCTTAAATTGACGCTTATTCCTTTGCTGTGAAGGCTCTTATAGGCTGGGCTAGATACACAGATCCAGGCTCACGGACGCATATATTTCCTCGAACGTTACTTTCTTGCTCAATACACAACTATGCTACTGGTGCTTTGTGAACTATTACAACTGTCTGGAGACGTTCTCCGCCCCAGTTTTCAGCTGCAGGACGCGTTGCCCTATTTGAAGAGTCGCGGGTGGCGTCCATGGGCGGGTCGCCAGACACCGAACGACCAGTCAATCGAGACACGTGTTAAAGCAAAAACGTCCTGCGCCAGTTTGCTTCTGGAGGTAGCTTCCCATCGCATTGGTTGCTGACATCGTGTGCTTGTCCACGGATAGCAGGCTTTCCCATGGCTTCTCGTATTCGCGCACGAGTCCTTTAAAGCGCGGTGTGCCTTGTGCTTAGCGCTGTGCACCGTGCACTCTCTCCAACTGGCGGCGATCTGTTAGATAATTGCCGAGTGCTGAGTGACTGTTTGGGATACGTCTCTAGTATGTATTGTTGCTGCGGGAAGTGTGTATATGACTATCTTTCTGTATGTGTATTAACTTATACACACGCACACATTGAATGTATCCCTCTTTGAGTCTACACACGACTGGATTCGTGGTCCTTCTTGTCGGCCAGCAGAAGAGTCGACTTCGGCTTCACGTGTCCAATGTCATAGCTTGGTGTCATTGTAGCCGTTGTATTCCTCAGTTTTAGACAACAGTAGCAGTTACCCTAATCATCGTTGACTGCAATTCGGTGGTGGGTGGCCGACTCTCGTGGCAAAGAAGTTAGCCAGATATATTCGACAGGACAAGAGCAGATTTTTCGCCTGAGCGGGCAACAGGCTCTTTACCGGCCGATGGCCTAGTAACGACTAGCGCTCTCTTCTACCGGTTGAAAGCCCACCCATTGAAATTCGAGTCGAATGTGGAATCCTTCAAGGCGTTTGCGATAATTATGTCCTTGTCGTAGGACAAAGCTGATAAAGCGTGCGATGAAAAATACTACTGCTGTGAGAAAGAGATATGATGATTAACTATTTATAGCAGACTAAACATATACGTAAGTACTAATGAATGTTTATGTATGATGACTAGTAGTTTTGTAATAACTGAAGCAATCTGGACCAAATGCGACTTCGATGTTATTTTCCGTAAATGGTTTGTACCTACCATTATGGCGTATTTCGATGACTACTAGGGTGTCAGTACTACAGTATACTCTAGGCATAGCACAAACTAGATGAACTGACATCATTATTAATATAGTAATAGAAAACAACCTAGATGCGACCTGTTCGCTAAAGGCTCTTGAAAAAATTGCCAAGCTTGATGGATACGTTAGCTGAGTACTGCTTACCGTTTCGCACGGCGAACGCGCCATAATTTTATTCTATGGATCTGCATCGGATCAAGATCATGCAGGTAGTTCGAAGGTTACTACGGGGTTTCAAATGATTCTTAAATTTAGCTAAGAAATTGCTCAAGTAATGGGACACTGAGTTGGTAAACACACGGTAAGTAAGTATATTGCGCACAGAATGAGCATCGAAATTCGGATCCATCAGAAAATACACGACAGGCAGCTACCGGATCAAATACAAATAATTAAGGTGTCAGGGTGCATCTATGGCTTTTACGGAAACTTTGATCGGACATCATCAATCGAGAATAACAGCTATGCTCTTTCAAGTAAAGGTTCCAAAGAGCTTCATTGCTGATTCGTCGTCTTTTTCCAAGGTAACTTACAAAAAATCTTGCGGCCATACTACCGGCGTAGCTGTTCTAGCACAGCATCTTCGGAAGATTTCCGGCTTTGGAAACACGTTGAAATCTGTTACGGAACTGTGACGCGTAGAAGGAAGGCTAAAGACAATGTAACTGCGAGTTCCAAAATTCCCTTAGCCAAATTTTCAGTGGGCAGTGCAGCACAAAGCTTCACATACCTTTGGAGAAATCCAGCTTCCTATGGGATACCAATTTATAAATACATCGAGACAACCGATCGGTAATGCGGAAGTAGGCCGAATTTCAGAGACGTCCTGTGAAGACCTTGTCGAAACGCTTGTACATGGACTGTTTGGTTTCTGGAAGAAAAACAGCCCAGAAATAGTTCAACCCAGCCAGAAATAGTGTATCTAGCCCGTTCGTATTATACGAAAACGAAAACTGAAACGCGGTTGCAATTCAGGAGCGTAGCTGCTCCGTTGTACTGGTCGAAGTGAGCGGCTCCGTTTGCCCTGTCTCATAGCACAACGAAGCTTCTCAAAATCATTTGAGATGGTGAAAAAAATGTATTCAGTTTTCCTTGGGGCACTAGATTAAAATAAACGCTCTTATACTCGCTAGGCTAGTCTCCTCGATCCCCCTGGGCTTCTGTCTCTTTTTGTACTGAAGCCCAAGGTCACATGCCACAAAAGCGCATTGTCTGAAATAAGGGACTTCAGAAAAACCTAAAAAAAAGGTTAACAATCCGACCCCTAACTCGAGCCGCGTTATCAAGCGCTGTTGGAAGGTGTAACTATCCAAAAACTTCACGTCTTCAGCGGCGCGAATGAAAAACTTTCGTCGTTTTACGTCGTAATGCTTTGGCTACGTTAGAAATATGCAAGTAGACTGATCTGGATGGCTTTGTCGAAGGCAGAAACAGTGCAGCTGAGGTAAGCATACGACTTCACCATTCAGCATTTATGCAGTACGCGATCTCTTAATAACTGGGCAAGTGCACCGGGCTTGCAACAAGTTCCGAAACTTTACTGGACAGATTTGGGCGGAATCGTGTCTTAAACATGCGGAAAATCACGGCGTTCTTGTGATGAACTGTCTGAAGCAGAAGTTAACATACATACGTAAATCAATACTTACGTGTTTTAACAGTGACTAACCTCATTGATATATCGTCCACAGGTGTGCGTACACAGAAGGTCTTAGGTTCGAAGTTTGGCTTTAAAAATTTACGCATGTTTAAGAATGCCGTAACGGCCGGTGGACCGAACGAAAATTGCTTGCCCCGTGCTCTAGACAAGCTCTGGCAATATTTTTCACGTCGTTAGGGCCGAAACTTTTGTTGAGCATTTCATATGCCCGGTCGCTTCGGGAGAACTCTCTATGTTACTGGAGGACTTGATTTCTCAATTGCACTATCAAGTATCACAAAACTAAATAATTGTTCAAAACATTTGAGAAGAAATGTGTTTAGATAACATTATTATATACTACAATTCTCCAACCCAAAAATTTCCAGTGCCCTTTTGGCCAAATCTGTCCTGTCTGAGAAAATGCGGTCCATGTTCGGCCAAAGTGGCATTAAGTGACCGTGTAATGTCCAGAGGGCAGTTCGGTGGAGCAGATTATTTGACCGTTTAATACTTCCCTCAAGCACTGGCCGCGCAAGATATTGGAACCGTAAAGTTGTCGATTACGGAGCTTTCCACTTTTATTCAAAATACAGAGCTCCGTCTTCGTGCCAAGCCGTCATCGATAACACCTGACCCTCAGATAAGATTCCTACTCGTTTTTTACCTCATTAGCAGTTAATAGTTTTTAATAAAGCTGCGAAGGGTACACAGTTGGGTTTAATCGGGTTGCTGGCGAAGGTGGAAAAAAGCGATCTCGCCCTTCTAGCTAGTCCACATATTACAAAGTCATCCCACACGACTTTTTTGCGGTTGGGGATCTTTTCGAGTGCTGGAAAACGACGTAAATAGAGACAACTGAAAGCGCTTCATATAACCAAGATTACCAGCGGCCAGAATGATGTTGCATAAATATTAGTCGCTGGAATTTCATAAGTGGAACAGCGGCAAACTTACTTTGAGGCTATTGCAAACATTAATTATATATGTGCGTATTACGTTTACGGATTTCTATGGTGCAGGTATGTGAACTAGTAAGGACTAATACATCGCACCTTTTGCAATGTCCTTTCGGGTTCTCACGGAACAGGACGCCGCGACTGCGTTGAGGCAAGCTACGTATTTGACGTTATTTAAATAGAGACACTTACACTAAATATGATTTTATCTGTCTTTGACGATGCGACTTGTTTGCTTCCGAAAGAGCGTATTTTGCAGGAGTCACTTAGTTACTCCATGAAAACCTTTGTCTCTGACTTTGGAACCATTCTTGAGAAACCCGCCAATTTCGTTCCGTTTAACTAAAGGCGTTCTTTGTCGCTGGGTGACGCTACGCAATGGAGAAAGATTTTACATGTGGAAACTGTTTTCTGTTCTGCTCTGCTCGTATTGCTTGCTTCGCTGCTGTTCGGTAGGTCTACCGCAGAGTCACCAAACAACTTCGTAACGTCTATTCGCACATTAAAGCAAGTGAGTTGTTGGCAAGAGAGGACCTGCCCAATTGACGGGCGCTGGACAATACAACGGCTGCGTCCGACAGCTGTCTGAGCGCACCCCGGCTTCGTTTCCGTGTGCTCTTGAACATTACTACTGCCTCTACCGATCTGTCACTACCTCGTTCAGTCGGCCTTTACCACATAGCTCCAAGTGCAGCTTCCTCACCAAAAAAAAAAAACAGTAACCGCCACTATTCTACATATAGGGTACAATGGTAGTAGAAATGGATCGACCCGAGACTTTCTCTTGGTGACCAGTTTTGCCAAGAACTTCGGTCTTGGTTGTCATGCTGGAGCAGAATGAGTCTCCAGGCAAGAGAACGAGTCGTACCCACACACAAACCAAGCAAACCCCCTGAAATCCTTCTATCCTCTAGTTGGATTGGGGCGACGAAGAGCAAGGTGAGGGCGGGACGGTGCCCGCTAAATAGACCGTGGTTCTTACTCCCGCCCTTAGGAAAAGTGAACAGGAACAACGTAGCTGTAACGACGATCGAAGCAGCTGACAACCAAAAAGCAGACGGAAGTCACCCTAACAAGAGCACCGGTTAGAGGGGGTACGATGGTCGGGGCTTAACGCGCACGTAGTGGACCAAAAAAGGAACAAGAACGAAGGGCTGATTTCGTTACAAATTGTGTTTTTGGCTTTCTCCCACAGTGCGGCCGTGAAGGCTTTCGGTTCGTGTAAGCACGCAGATGCAATGAGTGCGTGAGGCTGGCTGGCATCATGTGGGTATAGCCTCAACACGTTACTTAATAGATAACCGTATTCAACAATCACAAGCAGCTTGCTGCAACTATGGGATGGCGGCCACTAGTGGAAAGCAGTCTGGTTAATACTGCGACAGACGGGATGTGCGTATATATAAATTGATGAGTAGTTACGCGAAGGGGACGCCACCTTGATATTAACATGGCAGTGTCGCAAAACGACTAAGACGCGACCATAGTGAGTGGAGCCCGAAACCAGTACAATTGGTGTTGAAAATTTCTACCCAATGCCTGGTGCGGCGTACGACGCATAGTTCATAGTGCGCGTCACGATGGACCTCCCGTAAAGCAACGCCATCTCACTGGATTGGACGCGGAGAGAAATACTTGCAATGGCCATCCTGCCGGTCGTTGCTTTAAGATCATTAGCCTCCGCTGATAATAAAAAGGCTCGAATTTGAACCTCGAAAGGGATAGCAGAGAGATGCCTTGAGGGGTAACGTTAAGTGCCCTCGTTCCTCTCACCGTTAATTGTTGCTACGCGATCTTGACTGTCCCCGGTAGAATACCAGAGGCTCTGAAAAAGACTACCTCCTGTAGAAAAGGCTGAGCATGTCGTACGAGAATTAGAGAGAGCACTTGATTCGTTTGGAGGAAAAAAGTTGGTTGGAAGTTTAGCTACTTTTTGTTGAAAATATGTTACTTTTTTCTTAGGAACAAGCTGGTAAATTTTTTTAAGTCTGCCTCGGCTGGTTTGCTCGAGTGCTTAAATTTAAGGCATAACCCACGTACTATTGACCTCGATGCCTATAGCAAACGCTTTACACGTCTAACATAGATGCATAGTCGCAGACCGCTAAAACGTCTGTAACGGCTCACAGCGCATTGGTAAAAGGATGTTCACAAGAGACTAAATTGATTTTACAATACTCACTAAGCCGATCAGGAAGCACAACTGAAAACGTTTGGTCCTCTTTTTGAGCTGTTAAACATTACCTTAAAAAGTTTAAATGTGCTACGCCCAGATTCAATCCTAAATTACCACATGTACCACTTAGATACTGCCCTAAGTTTAGTAGATAAATACGCTACCCATTGCGCTATCACGACGACGACTGGACCTAATTTGGTTAGGGATCGCAGAGTTTCTAAATAGGATTGATACCTGTTCTATAATAAAGACGATATAACGCTAAGAAAATAGATGTATTGCACTAGACATGTGTAGTTATTTTTACTAACAAAGTTTTAACGACGTTAGCTGTTTATTTTCTGCTTGAATTGAGGCATTGTGCTCAAAAGTCTCCATACTTAATCAAGCTTACCAACATTTCGTCTTTTGTGTCCGCCCATCAGTAAGTTATCTAACTTCGTGCACATTGGCTCAAACACGCGTGTAAGGAGAAAGCTATTCTTCTCACCTCCAAATAGTTAAGTGTCGTAAGAAGTACGCACGCAGACATTCACTATCAGTTACTTCACTTTGCATAATGGCACGCTGCCCCTACACTGACGAACCGCGTTCGATCTTAGTCCATTTTTTTTCTTTAACTACTTCTTCTACTAGCAGTAACCTCTTCCTCCGAGCCTTACTCTAGTCGATGCGTGTACTCCTGCTAAACGATGTCCTTACACTTATCGCTTCAGCCTAAGGGAATTTAGTCTTCTATAATATAGAATTTGCCACAACCTCGGAGACGTGTAGTTCCGTCCTTCACTGCGTGTACTGAATTGTATTGCTGCCTAGGCGAACTTGCTTCCTTTTCTGCGTAGCCGCCGGCCTCTTGACCTGATTGTCTGTTACCAACAATAGCAGCAGCGGCAGCAGTAAAAACTACCACCATCGGTTCTACCACGACGGTTTCTATTGCTGCTGGTGCAGTCAAAGCAACTGTAGCAGAAGTACTAGTAATAGCATTGGCCGTTGTGGTGAGTGAAAAGTGGGCATACAGACCTGGGTAGAAAACTGTAGCAGCAGCGGCGGCTGTCCAACCGACAGACCCACTTGGCATGCCAACCAAACCGTTTCAATATGACATATTACTTCGGATTTCACTGCGAGCGGCTTGCCAATCCGCTGGGGTTCCGGATTGCTTCAGGCTCGTTGGTTCGTTCGCAAACGTTCCCATATGCCACACGCATCGCCTTATGGAGCATCAACGGCAGTGGCAAGGCGGTTTGCTTACTAGGTTTGGAATAGGAACGGTGGCGAGGCAGGCTTTGACTCCTCTAGGCTCTAACCCTGATGCCGTTGTGGTGAGAAGCCAGCCCTTAAAGCTGAAGCTGCCATAGCAGACAAAACGAGCACCGAACGCCGAAAAGATAGGGAGCTCCTCGCCATCGACAAGCGGTGGCTTGCTAGCAAGAACCCCCTAGAATCTAGTATTAAGCCCCTTGCTATGACGGGGCATTCAAAAGGATTTCTCTATTTCAGATGCCTCAGAGCGGCAGTATCGGCTGTAGCCGCCAGCACGGCTACTGTCGCCACCGAAACAGCAGCACTAGCACCGCGAACAAACGAACCCGACTGACAAGCTTTTGTATATTCGGCTCGAATAGGCGCAGCTTTGCTATCGGTCCTATCGTTTACAGGTCGAGAGCCCGGCGAGAACCCTTTAGCCATCAAAGGCAGTGACGGCTCTTAAAAGCTCAGCTCAGACGCTGGCGGACGAAACGACAGGACGCACACAGCCTCCCAGAGAGACATGTATGCCTGACAGCATTTGGCAGCTTCCACGCGGCGGCTTTTAACTCTTCCATTTTCCCTTATTGGGGAACGATCGTTCGCTTCCTCGGGAAGGTTTTTGACAGTAAAAAGAGAAGCTAAAGGAAAAAAAGACGGGGAAGAAGTTAAAAAAATAGTCGGCGGGAAAAATGACGTGGAAATGAAAATGCCACAGGGAAAAATGGCACATGTTATATTGTACTAAAGAGAAAATAAGCATCACCAGGCCCAATGAACATATCTAACCTAGTCGGTGAATACTAACGTGATGCGAAAGCGAATGCATCCGCACATATAAGAGATGCACTTAATGCCTAGAGGTTTTAGGTGTATAGTAGGTTAGTCGCAGGTACTAGAGCTTGCCATTTTGGGAGGTAAAATTGCAAAAGATGAATATCTTCCGTTAAGATTCTGGTACTGAGCACACATATGGTAAACACTTTTGATAAACATAGCTAGAACTGTGTTCTACAACCAATTAATTTATAAGACTTATGGGTATCAATGCATTCAAGATGACCTTAAGACCTGAGCTGTATTGACATCAACATCTGTTACTGGTATTTACGGATCTGTTTTTAAATACAAAAGAACAACGCACAGTTTCCATGAAGTGACTACTAACGATAGCTAATTATAATGGTTAAAGCCGTATTGGTTTTACCTGAGTGTATCCATCGAATCAATAGCTGTTCCTAGTCGCGTTATGGAGCGCTGCTACCCTCATTTCGAGAGGATCCGATGTCTGTTTTTGGGTCACCCAATGCCACCCCATAACGACATCAACTGACAACGACCAAAGACCAATCGTTAGCCTGAAAGAGCAGTATTTCTAACAAGTACGCTTAGTACATTCGTAATTGTCTGCGAAACTGTTTACTTCTCATCATGGCCAATGTTCCGGATACAAAGTGAAAGCTGGGACGTGAATTCAGGCCGTTGATGTACGAGTGAGAATACGCGCACGGAAAGTGAATCCAACCAGAAGAGAGCTCGTTGCTTTGATTTTGGCTCAACCGTCTTTCTATCTCCATCTATTAGTATCTATTTGTCGTTGTCATAGTCGTCTGCTCGGTATCAAGCTGTCGGCCATTCGATCCATCCTGTAGGTTCGTCCCATTTAATGCGCCACTACCTTTCTCAGAGATGCAGTGATGAACGGTGGACCGCCGCCAGTTACTGTTAGAAGGTGGCACAATGAAATTCACTAACGACGAGCAGCTCCCACTGTAGTTGCCGAGGGTAGTTTCCCTCGGAACCCGACTTCGTACCGGTTCAACTTCCACACTTCAGCTCAGAATGGTATATAGTAGAGTACCGGTATCGAAGTAAGCTTGCAAGACCGAAATCCCCATCACGAACTCGCCACAAACTGCTCTGATCTGAACTCAACAAACTCACACGGACTTATTATTAGGAGCAGTGCTTTACAGAGGGCGGGGCCGGCAAAGACTTGGATCGGTAGAACGCATCCATGTGACCACACTGAAAAATGACTTTTGAATTCTCCAACCCAAGTGGAACTATAACACATTTATATGGCTAAATAGTCACAGCCGTAGCCGACCGCATCTGCAGGACGAGCCTAAGCATGGCGGCTGTCCCCAAGGCGGTAGCTGAAGTCCAATGAAAGGCGGTTGGTTGACTAAACTGTAGACTACGAAGTAGAATTGGAAGTGTCAGAAATGAATTCTATACAGTACGATCCATCGAATGCTCTATAGTGCTCCTTGGTCCTCGTCAAAAGGAAAGAGAAAAAAACAAGGGTTCCGTGAAACTGTTGCTACCAGCTTCGCATAGAATGTTATAGCTGACCGGTCGTTGTAGCCGCAGTAGATAGAAAAGCTGATTGGAGCACGAGTTATATGCCTAAAGTAGTTTCAACGTGTTGTTCGATACAAAAGTCGAAACCGTAGCCAAGGGGGTTAAAAAGCATAAACACCGCCCTCATAGAAAAGAAGCAACGAGCAGCATCGTGTCCGCGTCTGCCTAGTGGCTTGGGCTGATAGGCCAAAGGCATTCGATACAAGCAGGCCAATGATCGCAAACAATCGACGCTTTTTGATCGGGCTTTTACTGAGTGTCGAGCATCAGTCAAGCGAATCATTGCCGCAACAATAATCATCGCACATCACAACTGCTGGTGAGTGTCGTCCTAAGGCGACAACCCGACTCGATCAGACTTATTCATAGGCGATACAGAGATACCTATATATGAACATATGAGTATATATCATGATCGTTCTGATGTCTTATACTTGACTGCTTGGCAGCGGGGGATGTCATGGAGCTGTCGGTTCAGCTGCAGTTCACCGTGCCTAATGGTGCAAGTATCCTCCCAAGGAGAAAATCGCAGTATATAAGAAGGTATATGTGGTGGAGAATTAACGGCTGAAAAAGTTCCTGGACAAAGGACAAAAAACTGGACAAAGGACAACACGAGATACGCATCGGATCTAACACAGAAAATCTGTTTTGAAGGTAAGAGTCTCACTACGTCTGATTTACACCAAGTGGCAGAAACCCCGGCAGACGTTGCTCGGTACAGTGAAGCCGCTGCGGCGGAGGGTCTCAAAGGCCCCCGAAGAGCTCAGGCTTAGGGGCAACTAAGGAGTGACAATGTATATCACATTGCATACATTAACAAAGTCCGTAATTATTTGGCGTCAAAGTAAAAACCTAACTTCAATGCTTCTAACAGCGTATACCGCCTTTCGAGCATCGCTAAAGGCCGCGCAACCCGTAGTACAGACAAGCGGAAAAGCAGATATAAATTAACCTTTGAAATCGGAATGGGTTTACGACAAACGAAGAATCTCAGCACATGTGCGATTTTACTTGCGCCTTTCGCTTGTACTCTAGCCCCTCTGAACTATTTAAAGTAGTACTCGATCATGCCCTTGGGGTGCTGCTGCGCGCTTTGAGGAAGTTTAGGAAGGCCAACAGCTTTCTGGTTGCAGCATTGTGCCTGGTTTCAAATGTGCTACGGGAAGTTACACAGTAAATAGCTTAGTTAAAAACAACACTTATGGTTTAAGTTTGCTTCTTGTGAACTCGCTATCTTTACTCAAGGGTCGTCTTCCAGGAAGCAGGCTCTTTTTACTCACAATTAAGCAGGTTCACCCAAGAAACACAAAGGTCAAATTTAGAATCGTTTGAGGCTTACACCATACGCCCGGGAGGTTCATGTAAATTAAAGAAACTGCCTCAACTTCTTCGAACTTCTCTGCAATGTTGAACTCATAGCATATTCGAACACTTGAGGTAGCGTATAAAGGTTTCTCTCTTTGTTTCACAAATGCTATGAACAAACCACATGCACTAGGTTGTAAAATGTGTGCGTGTGTGTATCAACAAAACTACCTAGTAGAGGCATAAGTAAATAACTTAAAATAACGAAAAGTGCCAACTTAATCATCATACCTTGCTCCATCGTAGCAAACTTTATTTTGAAAGTTTGCTATTGTGGATTTACGCTGCGGTCCTTTCGCTCTGTTCCTTATGGGCATCATTTATTTGCATTAGCAGCTATAGCCATAAGTTTCTCGATATACTTGTATATTAAGTTCAACCTACAATTCCAGCTTTGTCCAGTTTACAATGCGCGTTTAGATCACTCGTACGGTCCACACGGCTTCCAATTGTATGGAGTGTGCAACGACAGTTCTTCATCGGAGCCTCTTTTTTGCGCGAGTCGGCTCCCTTTCTTCCTGCTGATTCGTGGGATGTGGCGGTGGCTCAATCGTTGGGTATTGAACCGTCGGTACCTCGTTCTTCTTTTTCATTCACCAATCGTCCGAAAAAAAACTGACGACGCTTGTTTGTAGCCAATTGTCACCCATAATGTCCGTCCTATGCTTGCCTGTACGTTCGTCTGTCCGCTTTTTCATGCATTGTGTCAACTTGTTGGCGACTTCGTGCAATAGATATAATAAATGGGAATTGATTTAAACTTGAATTCATCGCCATTGGCTCCCCGCATATGTGACGAGTCGAGTTCAAGTCCTTAATTTTGGCAAGGATAAACAACAACTTCCAGCGTTCGATCAGCAACTCTTGCGCTAGACACTTGCTTGCCCGCCCGCCCGCCTGCCGCGTTATCAAAGTCGTTCCGCGGAGTGGGGAGAAATTCAAAGTAAGTATCTAGTTCTTTTGTGTCTGTACGGCTTAAAAAAGACTTTTGAAGAATGCATAGTAAAGTCCAAAAGCTGTAAAAGTGATGAGGGTTCTACACACTGGGAATCGGCGAAGCCTCAAACGGCCCTCAGGAATAAGTACTTCGACCTGAGGTTAGACATCTTACCGAAGAGAAAATCAACATGTAAATAACCAGTGTTGACAAAATAAGTTCAAGCTGCACACCTTGTTAGAGCTCGTATATTCTGATTAACCAGTAATGGCACACGAAGTAGCTAATATAGAACGAGCTCAGCAGATCATAGTTAGTATATAATAACGAGGGCATCAACAACAAAGACTCAGGACGTGCATTGTTCGAAGTTTGAAAATGTCGATAAGATTACCTGGCGATTTTGATTTACATCTGCATAAATTTGTATTACATGTCTTACATAAATTCCGTTTCTGAATATTTCGTCAGTCGGCTCGCCCAAACAGATGAGTAACAAGTTCTTTTACTCCAATCAACGAGGTCACACCTCAATCACTGAGCGCCGTTCGGTACGAATTACACCATAATGCAACCATGTGCAGAGAAAGATGAAAACGAAAACCGTTACGATTACCCTAATTGCCTTCATGAGGTACGTTCCACATTGTCGGAGCGGTTTCCCCAGGTGTGGGAGAAACACGGTCGGCATCTGTTGCAGGAATACCAAACTATGGCCATTAGCTATCTATACAACGATTACGCTTAACGCTTAGGCTGGAACGTTTATCAGTAATAGTTTGAACAGAGTCCTATTCGACGCGCATTGGTAAATGTTTCCACTCGCGATTCCAACTCCGCGCTGAACCAGCATCGAAGATGTTTGCTATTCTCTTTCTTGTTTAAGTAACCATAACCGATGTTCCCTTTTGGCCTGCTTCCATGGCCTTGTCGTCGGGACGATTCTGTATTGCCTACAAGTGGTTGCGTCTTTGAATATGCCTGTAGGTAAGTCACTGAAAGCGACCCAATGAGTCTAAGCTATTACGTTAATGCGACGAACGCTTGGCACAACAACGAGAGAAGGCAAGGGGTGTGCCACGGCCTTTACTGCTCACATGAGAGGCGCCACTCATCCGATAGACGGGGCTTAATAAGCCATCTTTAGGGATCTTGCATCAGCGTAGTCGCTCACTCTCAAATTGCGCCACTATATCTGTCCCGCCCAGCTACGGCCGGTCACAATTGCTTAGGAAAGTGCTAGCAAACGCTCCTGCTTACCAAAGTTGCTTTGCCCCTGCATGCCTACGGGCTATCTCCCCGCAAAGCCCCAGCACTTAGCGATGGGATAGCAACGATAAAGCTGCTGCTGCTACTACTACCGAAGGCTCACACTACATGTATAGCCTCTGTTACCTTTTTTCTACTTGACTTGCCCCGCCACTAGCGTTTCAAACCGCAGCACTCGATGAGCTATAAAAGCCGAATTAAAAGCTCTTAGCTACAAGCAGCTCTTTGTCAGGAGCTTCGATGTTCGCCTTCGCGCTTACCTTAGACCCTTCCAAAGGTTAAAGGAGATAAAGCCGTTCCAGGAAAAGGCGCATAGATGGCAAGTATAAAAAGGGGCACAGGTTTAAATAATGTGATGAGTCGTCAGCGTCCCAGGAACAGCGTTTAGCGTAAGCGACGGTCAGTACGGCTAGCTGTAGTTGGTGCGTATACTTGCTTCAGGATAAAGAGTCGCACAAGGACAGGAACCCAGGTTGTTTTCGGAGAGTGACGACTGGGTCTAAGAATGGGTCAGGAGCAAAACGATGCGGGAAAGCAAGTTAGAGCTACATTTCAGAAGCACAAGCTCCAAAAGGAAGCCGCACAGAGCCATGTCTCTTTTATCGGGCGAGCTTCTTGCTAGCTACGATTCACGAAGACTGAAAGGGATCTCTTGCAATGGCGGCGGGCTCTCAAAGACCGGCGTCGGCTGGCAAAGAAACACTCAGCTATTCCGTGTTCAGATCGTATGTGTTGGAGCAGATGCGCACTTCTCTACTTGACGAGGAGCAGCCAATCAGAGATTAGCCGGATGTGCCCTCACCGCCCATAACCCATAGTGATCCTGTCGGTGGTAACATAACGCCATAACGCATTAGAGATATGAGGGGAGTGAGAAGCTGGGCCAGGGTTGAGCACCAACTGCGTATGGTGTTAATTGTTTGGTACTGTGACAGCAGCGAACAATACAGTGATATTTCGACATTACCGCTGCTGACAGCCCTGGCGATCCGGCTACGAGTACGTATAGAGACAAGATAGAAAGGCTTAGAAGCAAAGAAGAGTTAAAAGGCGCTAAATGGCGTAGAAAGACCAAAGGTTCCGAAATCAGACTCGAGCAGAACTTCTGCGATTATATGAAAGGTAATTTAATCTCTCACTTCTTCTTCACTCGGTTCGGCAATGGTCTTCGTTATCGTATTCCATTGGAAGAAGGCTGGCTCATTTGCAAACAGCACAAAGCAACTCGATTGAAGACTATAATGACTTTATCAGATATATATATATATGTAAAAAAAAAAATACTCATTCTTAAAGTAATAACAAACGTACGTCTATATTCAGAAACGATCTAGATATCTAAAAGTGAATCCAATTTATTTAGATCGAACGTTCAGGTCATAAATGATCAGACAACCGATGTTGTTTACAGCTGGACACAGACACAATTCTCACCACGGTGGGGCTTAAGCTGCCTGAAGCAAGGCTTTATGACAATATCGGACACAAAACTTGAGCCATTTATTTATATCAATTGTATATCATGTTGCGTTCAATATGTGGGTGATGCAGATTTCTATTTAGATTGAACTTAAGGGTCAATTGTAAAGATTGTTCTTTTAATTCCATGACCGACGGCGGGACGGAGGGTCTTGTTTCTAAAATTATTCCGCGTCCATTGGCTGCTCCGGTCCAGTTTAGCATTTAACTTTCATTTAGTATCCCGTTCATTCATATCCTGCTAAAGTCTGTCAGATAACGCGTGCGAGTCTAGCTGGCACCCTTACAACTGCCGATCACGCAATAGCCAATTTGAACTCTTTAAAGAAAATTGTCATTATGAGTTTTCATCTTTGACTCAATTCTTTTGGCTGTATAGTACATTTAGTGGAAAACGAAGCTGAAACCTGCTGTAGAAACGAACCGATGGAAAGAGAACTGGGCAAAAAAAGCCTGCAGCTCTACTAAGATGGCCAGAACACCACAAGGCGTTTGACGTCGGAGAAATTCGTCTCATTCCTGTTAACCGGTAAAGTCAAAACTATTCGGCAGGAGGTTGATGACGTTGACGACTTCAGCTACTGATCCATCCTGAGCGTCAGCTGCCGGTTGTTTGAACATCTATCCTCCATATTCTATCTAACCTTCATTCGATATCTCTGATTCCGCCCGACTCAATAGGAGAGAGACTCTCCTTTCTTTTCTATGCTGTACCCCCTATCTCAGGAAAGACCAGTGGTCTGAGATGGATCGTATGCTGTTACACAAATCGTTGTTTAGTTGTCCAAGCTCCTTGTTTTCCTTCTTTGTTCCTCTATTTGGGTCGCCCTCAACGGTCATAGAAATACCGTCTTCACCGCTTCATGCACCGCTTAGGTTTCCTCTTGGTCAGCATTCTCCGCGGCAAAGACTCGCTGCTGCTATAATGCGGTTCCTACCCTCCTTACGCATCCCTGGTTTTCCCAGCGTTGCTGTTCATGTCCTAGCTAGATCGACAACTGGACATCTCTTATCCTTAAACGGACCCCATGCCGTCTCCCCTCGGTGGCTACGAAGATTGGAGACCATGGGTCTGCGAGCGTTCGTGTGCCTTCCTCTGTGTACTGGGGTTTTTTTCTTATTTCGTTCTGTCTAGCGGACCCGTGTGAGAAGATCTCGGGTGACCCTGTCACAAGAAACAGGCGGAGGTGGGCAATTGGATTGCAATACCGCCTCCTGTGTTTCTTCGCTGGCTAGTTCCTCTTCACCGGATGCTGCAGCTTCAGAAAGACGCCGAACTCCCCCTCGCCGCCCCAGAAGTTGCCCTCGGTTGACCTATGTGTGTCTATGTATCTGTATGTGTCCTTAACTACCCGGACTACGCGTACGAAATGTCAGCTAGTAAGCATAGTTGCTCAGATTCCCACTGCTTCTAATATGTAAGTGTATGGGTGGGTGTGTATATATGTGTATTTATATACGCCTTATCAGCTGCCGGGGGTTGCTCTATGACTTCGTGGCCACTACTACCACGAACTGATTATCCGCCAAGTTTTTCATTGCTAAGTAATAAGACAAGCGGCGCCAGCAGAGTAGTCAAGACCTACTGACACGTTAGCGAGCGATTTCTGTCGACGTAAGAAGAGTGTGGGTTTCGTAACGAGTTCGTGTGTGGGTGAGAATGGAAGGTAACAGACGAAAAGCAATGAACAAGGTACACCATGAAGTCCTTTTTTTTTTTGGTTCGTAGACACGCAGATGAAGAGACGTGTCTAGGATGGCGTCGACATGATGCCAATTTCATTCCTTCCATAACGAATTCGTCTGGGCTTGGATTTCGTGACTGGTCAGCAAGTTGGGAAGAGCAGCGTTGTTTGATACTACTGGGGTAATGCTAGAGTTCGACATAGTTCTTTCCTTGTCTCCAAGGAAGTTCTGTTTCATTGTTTCGCGGTGAAGAAGTGCTGTCTATTTAAATCGATGTTTCTGTCAGATTGCAGAAGATATGATCTTTTGGTCTGAAAGAATACGCAGGCAGCTCACAATATCGTAGGTTCCGCTGTTTGAAAAAAAGAGAGCTTTTCGCGTCATGCTTATGGTGTTGACAGCCATATACCGACTAACACAGTCGTGTACACCTGTGCGGGCGGGTCCTAGCAGTTTACCTAGGGCGTCTTTGTCTGGGTCGATCAGCCTATACCCGCTCAGTTCCTAATGGTATGTATCATTACAACAGAGACTGGGGGAGCCTCGTGAGGGGTGGTTTTTCGCGACGGCTACTCAGCCTGCACGCTAGCTCGTTATCATCCCTTGACTGTCCTCGAAAGTAAGCTTCGTGCTATATTGTGGCATATAACGCGTGTTTCTGTTACAGCTTTCATACATTATATAATAATAAATCTGTTTCTGATCACTGGATAACTGTTGCTCGCATTGGAAGTTCGTTTTCACACTGGGTGAACACATGGCTCATAGATAAGTACAACTCCTACGGTTGCTGGTGTTTCGCATAAGCAAGCCCCATTTAGAGATGATCATTTTTGATCATCATTATGATCACCAGGAGGCTAAGCGAGTGCAAGTAGAGGCCGATGCATCAAAGGGCAGCGATCCGCGGATGCTTAGATTTACAGGTCTACTTTGGCTAAGCCTAGGGCTAGCTCGATCATATGATGAGTCTTGAGGATGTCGTCGATGCTTCGTACACTTGCTGGATTCAGCCTTGTTGTCTGGATAGGCCGGGGGTAGTTGCACCTAATTACCCCGCTGAGTGAGAATGACCCAGCAGTGAAGATGTGTGGCGATCATGGCGGTCGGCACTTGTTTATGGATAGACGGTTCACTTCCTTCTGCTTACTCGCGCATTGAGCCAGCTCTACATACTTATGTTACTTGCACTGGTGCACTATCAATATAGGGGCTATATAAGGGCTCGAATCTTGAGCCGTCGGCCTTGAGCGCTTGGCTTCCAGCTATCTAGCTAGCTAGGCCGAACACATTTGTATATAGCCATGCATGCATGTATATTAGAAATATATACGGCGTCGATGCGGAGGCTAGAGGAGATAGTAGCTCACTTAGTCAACCAGCTAGAGCACAGCGGGGGCTGACTTCGACAAAGGGTGCACGGAATCTGCTGTCAGGATTTGAACAGGTGCAAGCATCGGGGCTTCTAGCTGCGCCAATAGCACCGACAGGAACTTCCTATGCTATAGAGTGGATGGAGAGGTGCTGCTCGTTACTTACGCTCGTCGTGACTCCGTCGTGACCAAGACACAAATCTTCTAATGTCAGAATTGAAACAGAAGTTCTGATGGAGCATTTGAGCAGCGGCAGCAGCAGCAGCAGCAGTCGTAGGTGGAGTATAAAAGAGCTCAAGACGATTGTCGGTGACGGGTGCCCACGTCCTGTTCAGGCGCACGAAGGAATTCACATAAAGCAGGTGTAGATAGACACCAGTACACACAGGCACACACACACATATAAACACTCACCTACACGTATAAAGCGGACCAACCCAAAAGGCAAAGCGACGCAGCTTAAAGCTGGAAAACAAATAAAGAAAACATTTTCAACAACTAGAATAGAGTTTACAGCTACCGCTGCTGGTGTTCTTACCGCTGCATTGGCTCTTATTGCTTGATCAAACGCGAACGCATCACCTGAAGTCAGTTTCACACCTGCGCGAGCGGACTATTTGAGCGTCTCGTCAACGTGCCTAGCGCCGGTCATGTGCCCATTTTCTGCAGGCAACAGCGGTAGTGGGTCTGGCTGTGCTAACTGGAATGATAACCGAAATGGAGCTAGTTGACGATCTTGCACCATCTCGTATAGACACACCACCACGACACCACATCTGGTGCTCCGGTACTCATCCAGAACAGCTCTGAGTGAACTGAAGTAGCGGATTCTGCCAGAATGACTGGCTAAGAGACCGTTTCGCTTGCACCCTCTTCAACGACTACTACTTATTGATACGCGTTATTCAGACCGGACTATATTCATAAGGGTGATCACCTCTTTGTATTGGGTTTCGGCAGCAGCCTGGAATTAAACAGGGATAAAGAAGCTAGATCGATATAGAGAAGTAAACATACCACTATGTGCATCGCACCAAGGTACACTTAGCACTACGCTGATGTGCTTACCGTATATACTTGTGCAGACAAAAAAAAAACGATCTTTTGTGAGATATTTCGCTTCGCAGGGCTTCTCGCTCGTGTGATAACATCCTATTAAAATATAATCTATTACCTACTGGATCTGGAGAGATCCATTTTTTGCATCGCCTAGCTATATTTCTTTTTTCTATATATATAAATATAATATATATATATATATATTATATTTAAAAGTTTAATATGATTAGGTAGATTTCATATTGAGCCGGAATGTAGAATGTACACTATTTCATAAAATTACCTATGGAAACTTTTCGTCGGCATATATCTAAAGTATCTGCTCATTTAATCATTAACGAGTGGTTAAGTTTCTACTATTATTACTACAAATCAGAATATAATGACTGAAATTTCCAAAACACCATTACATTTTGTATCGCCCATCGTCACTTCACACGCGCGCACAAACCTCACAAGCCTAGTGTCCCAATCCCTTCAAAGAAAAACCTGTGCCACTTCAGACAATGATACACAAGTATTGACATAATGTAAGAGTATTTGTTGGCGCCCCTCAGCAGAACGGATTGCAGAACAGTCTGATGCTGCTACTGTTATTACCACAATCACATCAAAGTACTTTTCAATGCTATTCGAGGGGTACATGTCCACAGTACGATTTAATTTTCACTCTTCGCCGCAAGAGCAGCAGCGGCAGGAACGACTTTGGTTGGTAGTCGCTACGAACTCACGCGTTCGTCCGTAAGATGATATCTGGGGTGGTTGTCTTTGTCTGATTCCTTAATACTGCTAGTAGTACTACTATAATACAACAAGTAAGGGGTTCCCCGATCTCTCTGTGTGCCTCTTTACCCCAAGCGTATCCGCATCTCGTTCGTATTTAGGGGTTGTGTTCCCTTGTTTGCCTCTTTTGTTGCATGGAAATGTTACTCGTAGCGCGTCATCCCAAATTACCCCATCTGTTCGCTTGATGTCCGCAGCACTTAAACAAGTTTTGTCGTATGTTCTGTTTGGTTGTAGCGCTGCTTGCGAATGCGCTGACCGTGCCAGTAGTGTCGACTATCTCTCGGTTATGCGGCCGGCTTTCCCAAAGGGGATTTTGCCATAGAACGGCAATTTGGGAAGAGTAAGAACCTGGGTTAGGGCAGGGATTAAATTCGAAACAATCAAATCAAATATTCGAGAAGAGGCGTCAAGACCCTGCATTCCCTATCAGCACCACTTGTGCCCCTGTATACGGCGATACAACCATTGCTCCCATCTCCACATTGCCATCACAAGCAGCATTCGCCATCAACGCAACATAAATATCATTGACACTGACGAGCTTCGATGTCTACTGCGAAAGGGCCAAAGTTTCCGCCGCTCCTGGGGCTCTTTTACTGGCCATTGTAGCAGACGGCTTCTTCCCCTTCGTACTGCCCCTCTTCCCGGCTTCAGCGTAGCTCTGCCAAGCGACAACGCAGTGCATCAGCTATCATTGCTTTTTGTTTTCTTGCCTCGTTCGCCCGTTCTGTCCCGTGCTGCTACTGCTGTTAAAATTTGATCTAAACAAAACATCTAAAAGTTGCCCGCACTTCTCGCCAGTCGTTCGGCTGCTCCGGCTGCTACCGCCAGTTGAAAGCAGGCCCAAATCTGCTACTGCTATCGAAAGGTCCTGTTGTTTCGGACGCAGTGCTACAATAGTTAGGTGCCTTTTTCGACACCTCTCGACATCGGAGCTAACAGCGTGTACCACGATTTCGACAGCGCTGCCAGCGAAGGTCGAGGGTAGGAAAGTTCGATGAGGTAGATACGATTCGCGCAAAAGATAAAAAACAGGAAAACTGGGAAAGAGAACTGCTATGTTCTACGATAACAGGAGGGGGCTTCAATGGAGCCTGTTGTCAAACACAATAATCTGCTATTACAGCGGATTGTCATTGTAGCCGGTGCAAGCGATGGCGTATTGCGTATCTTCGATGCTGCTGGAGCTCTCCATGCTGTTCACCTCGTGTGGGTCCCGTTTGACTGGGACAATAGCTTCCCCGGCATTTCTACTACGCGCGAGGTGACGGAGCATTTTCTCGACAGCGCCAAAAAGAAGCACATGGCTAGCACACGAAAGCTATTGCCGTCGGAATAAAGTGATTGGCGGTATATTCGTATCTTTCTGGGGTAAACTAGGAGGGGGGGGGACTTCGGGTGAAGTGGGAGTTTGAAACGTGGCAGTGGTGGCAATCTGCAACCAATTTCTTAAGTCGTTCTGTCATCCCGTGACCACAAGTTTCGTTCGCTACTTTCGGACGGGTTCAAGCTTTCACTCTGAGCTTCGCTAAAACAAAGATGGAGGCTGATGCACTGGCGTATGAATATACGATAAGCTTTTTCATTGCAAAGACTTTAGGCGAACATTTGTATCGTACCACTCAATACTAGCAACCGCTTCGGCATGTAGCTTATCGATGACGTTTCTGCAGTCGTCGATACTGCCACAAGGGGGATATTGCAACGACGATTGGAAAGTATACCTTAAAGTTTCGAACTTATGTCGAAGTTATGAACTAAATAATACAGGATACAAACCAGTCCTCCCAGTGCGTTGTGCCATTCTGTCCGACGATATATTCGTACAAATGCACGCGTATTTCCTCAATTCTCTATTTGCAGACATTTTATACATCTATTAGGATTTAGCCAAACAAATGGCACTCAGGAGACGATTTGCTTTAAGCGTGTCTACCAAAGTCACCTCTCTCCGCCATTGTCCGATTCTCCAAAGGGTGCCTGCCTACCCAATTTCCTTTAGTTGCTGTTGCTAGCTTTCCTTCGCGTGCTGAATATTGTTGATAATGCTGAAGCGCTGTACCTTCTGGCCATACAGTACGATGTTTTGTTTACCTTATAACCTACTAGAAAGACTCTTTACAGATGGAGCAGGAAGACGACAAGGTGCTGACCTAGGTGAGAGCTGACAACGTACGATCCGTCTAAAAGACACAACATTGACAAAACCACCGACAACTATGTGAATTTCGAGCAGAAATAAAATAGACGAGCATACCGGTTCAATAGCATATTGTGGGGTACCTACTCGACGATGCTAATGGTGCCTCAACAACGAAGAGACAGTAAGGATAGTAAAGTTCGCCATGGGGAAAAGATCAAGCGTGTGCGAACTTGTAGCAATCAAGCTACGCTAGAATATTCTGTCACTCGAGGTAATCACACAGCCATGATAGCTTTTGGCGGTTGTCGACAAGAGGCGCTCGTCCGACAACGCATGGCAGAGGATACCGCGTCTTTCCTGGTAAACGCCGCCTGTTATGCTTATTCACCACGCTATGATCAATCAATCCAATAAACACATTAATGTGTTTACTGGAGTAAACACACGTCATCCTTGAGTTTGGGATATTCTTGGCAATACGATGGTCATCCACAGGTTGGCAGTAAAAAAAAAAGAGTAGAGAACACTCCGTTGGGTTAAACACAAAGGTGATACTAGAGTGCAAATTAAGTCTGTTTAATAGGCTTGAAATGACTATCGTCAGAACGCTTAAAAAAGGCGCTTCAGTTGAACAGACCGACAATATATTTTAACGATCTGCCAGATGTTTCAGAAACAAAAATCGTGGCTATTTGGGTCAGGTCGGCACCGAATTTTTAGACGAGTAAAAAGTACGACCTATTTATTATAAATATAATCTCTATAGCGAATTTTTGCGTGTTATAGAACAACTAGGTGCTATGCACTCTCATCGGATTATGTATATAAACTTTAGATAAGTTTATATACATAATCGGATACCGCATAAGTTAGAACTGACGAACTACACGCTTTACCAGAATACAGAAGATTAAGCCGTCAGACTCAGGATACTTAGCCTCCCGTACACCTTCGATGTCGACCTGCTTAGTAGCTCGTATAGAGGACGACACGTAAAAATGGCGTAAATCGCCCTCGCATCATAGGGTACGAAAAATGTTTCTGTTGTACATCGTACTGCAGTGCTTAATTGACTAGAAGTCAACGTCTGAAAATTACTCGCTAACTTATCTTGGACAGTTTTCTAAGTTGTCACAAACATAGTCGAAATAATGTAATCCTTATTTGGTCTGTCCCGCTTAAATATAGCTTTTTTTCCACACCTTAGAAAGACTGCCTCATATCAATTGAAACAAATACGGACCAAGATGGTCCCTCTGCACCCGGCAAAGTGGAACCAAACAGACGACGTCTGCATGCTATACGCGTTTACGCGCGTACATTTGAAACATTATGCGATACATCACAGCAGAGGTTCCGTCAAAAATCAGACCTCGTAACAGATGCTACAGACATTGAACTAGCCCGTGTCAACAGTTAGTCTCGTCAGCCATTTCTTGTTTCTGTTCTTACTGCGATAGAGACTCACGAGGTGTTGAATGATGCATGATCATTAATTGATATATTATCGTAGACTGGCTCGAACGCTTGTTAAGAGACGCCTTCGTGTCTCTGTGCTCGCTCGAGGGTGTCATTGACTCACTGCGTTTGGGCGCCTGACCCAATATGGGTTAATCTCTTGAACAGAAAACTACGAATCGTGAAAAAGATCTGCCGTGTAATACCCACCTCCTTGCTGTCCCGCCTCCGTACACGTCAGATGCCAATGTCTAAAATGATGGGTCACAAACGACCCAGTCATCATCGTGACTGACCATTACATCTACATGTTGTTCTTCAATATGATCAATACTTGAAGACATTCGCCTCTTTATTCTAATATCATTCTTCGCACCCGTGTCACATTCAGCACCAATAGAAGCGGCTCTACAAAGCGCTGGTGCCTAGGTCGTTCCGCGCACCGCTATCGGAGAGTTGAGTCCTGTTACAACGAACACAGTGACAACTCGGTGGCTGGACTAACTCGGCGGAGTGTGAGCGTTTGTGTACGAGTCCGATAATCTATTTGTCTGTATATGTGCGAGTACGCCTAAAGAAAAAAAGGCCCATTTCGTCTTGCGCGCATAAACACTTCAAAGAACCCAGCAGCGGCAGTTCATTGCGCCGCTCGCGGCTTACTAGATGAGGGCAGCAGCGTTGAATAAACAGAAGAAAGGGGAACGAAAAACACCGACTTCGAGTCGAGCAGACGTTCGAACCGGGTCGATTGGTTGAGAGGCAGCCGTTGGCTGGCCAGAGGCAAGAAAAAGATGCCACGGTTCTCATTACGCTATTTCCTGGCAAAATAACGGGTCATAATAATGCAGTAGATACTGCGGCTCGATAAGACCGTACTGGAGACACAATGGTTACTTTGAGCAACTGTCTGAATAAAAACTAAATATTTCAAGTGTGTCGACGGCCAGTTCTGTGCACAAACACGTTATCACCGCACCATCACGAGGGTGCCTGACACGCGCCTGAGTCCACCGCCGTAACCATGGCAGTCTAACATTTTTCAATAGACGATATATCAATACATGTTCGTATCAGATGGACAGTTAAGGCTGAAACCTCGTTTCTTAGCCATCCCTGTCACTTGAAGATTCGTCGCCATGGTTTGGCAGCGTCGGCCAATTTAGAATAATGGTCAGACTCGCTTTACTTGGTGAAGGGCCTGATCTATATACGTGGATATCGTATCGGCGAAAAAACATGGGACGGGCAGGGGGGTCGAGCCACCAAATAGGCACTTGTAAACTAGCCAGACATTATGTTGCACACACGCGCCTGTTATAATATATTTAGGTAGATACATCGAATAGCGGCAATAGACGGTTAACACGGTACTTATGCGCCCAGACGGACCTCTCGTCGGGGTCCAAACAATATTTGGTGATATTTCAGTCAAAAGTGACTTCTTTACGAGCCTAACAGGCGTACCGAAGCCAGCGCTCTTTTCACGTAAATAAGCCCTGCAGAGATAAAACAGCCATTCCTATAACTGACTACTTCAGATTCAAGCTTTCAGTCCATGATAGACGTAGAGTATCACGTTATCTAAACACCTGACAATCACATCATCTTAACAAATCTGTTAAAACATCTCGGTTTATAGATCGTAAAAACGCAATATTCAACAGTTTCGTTCTTATTTTTCTAACACATCGCACAACGTAACCATTGTTAGCTATGGGCAGGGAATAAACACATCGCTTCATAGTCTTGCTGGGTATAGCTGCAGTGGCAGTTTTACTTGCCTCTTATTGGCGTGTTGTTTCGCTTCGGGCAAGCGAACGAATACGGCACGGGCCTTTGCAGCGACCAACTAGTAGAATTAGAAGTGTCACAAGGTGAATTTATGAACAGGAACGCCCCTACGCCCTCTGCCCCTTAACACGGGTCGTCGACTTAACGACTGGTAATGAGAACAAATGATTGTGGTTTGGCTTAATGATGTACGTTTGCTATGCACTAGCGTTGGGCCGTTGGATTAATTTGCCCCGGAGCAAACAGCCGCGGAGGGTTAGGTTATAGAAGTAGCACGGGCGTATTACCTCGGCCGGACGACTTGGTTGGGGTGTGTCCCTGTGACAGTGGGTGAACATTTCTTCCACTTCGTGAAGATATCGGGGCGACGGGCCTGACAGAATCAGGCCGTCTGAGGAACCAAAGGCTAAAGTAGGAGTTAACCAAAGAGCCCTGGTGCGGATTTTACCACTACGGCTGCTACCGTTACTGTTGTTGTTGTCGTTGTAGAACTTGCAGCAGTGGATCAGATATTGTGGTCAGTGATAGTTGAGTTCAACTCTGAATCTAAAAGACAGAATCTCCTCTGATGTCGGGAAATTATAGCAAACGAGGAGATGGTCCGGAGTCACCGTTCTGCGTTGCTTTCAAGGTACAGAGTAAGGTGTGAGTTATCTTTTCCGTGATTAGTCCCTCTAATATTTAGTCACTTCCAAGAGATTAAAGGGTTTCATAAAGGGCCCAGTGCTGTAAACGTTCCTTAAATATTAACAAAAATAGTACACTCAAAGCTAACGTTAGGGCCTTATGCTTTTTTATTGACTGCTATACTACTCGCCCCCTATGAAGTGCTGGTCCTATCTATCTATGTATTACTATCAATTATATACACAACGGACTATTAAAAGACGCATAAAACAAGTTTTTTTTTTTTGTTTTCTTCCTATCAGATCGAAGCCAATGTGTGCGTTTTTCCTTGACCAAGTCCTGGCTCTTTTCAGTATTCCGAAGTACTTGTATATAGTTTGTGCGAATATATTGGACCATGCATAAGCGACTTGGTTAACACTGTCCAGATCCTCAAGTCCTTCAGCTAACGATAAAGCGTTATACCGCCTCGATGGTCTCACCCGAGAGCTAAGAGGCCGGTGAATGTTTGATGTTCCCTTTGATCACTCGTAGGTCACTTAGCGCCGACTTTTAACTGGCGGCGATCTTCAAACGGGACAAGAAGCTCGTGTGTGCGTGCGTGCGTGTGTATTGCGTCTCAAAGAAAGTTACCGACTATGGGGTTTCGCTAACCGTTGGCCGGTTAGGAGTGCTGCTCACTTCAAACATCAGAACGATGTCACCTCGAACAGCTGACACTTGGACCGTGCCCTACCCCACGCATCTTCGTCGGAATGAATGGTAACTCTCTTCAGGGCTACGTGTGAATTTCTTCAAGGCTTCCAACGGAATCGACCGCCCAGGAACGTGATGAAGACCCCTTTTGTAGGTGTATAAGCGCTTGTTCGACGATTCTGTTAAGGCAAGAATTGCTTAGAAGTCTGCGTACTGAAGAATACGTATTTGCAAACAATTGCACCAGTGTATATATATAGATATATATGTAGATATATACAGGGTAGAATTCTATTCAAGTCGTTTTTGTTGCTGGTCACTGCCCAGTGGTAACACGCGTTTCCGCTCTGGTTTGTAAACAAAGCCACCTCAGGTATCCAGCGTCACTCATCTAGGTCAGGCGGCCATAGTGCTTTGTACTGTGGGGACACTTAACTGCAGCTGCTGTTGATACAATTATAATCTATAGTAATGTCAATCATATTTGTATGTTGCAGAGAACCCACTTTACTTTCTGTGACCTAACGATCTGTTTTCTGATCAGAAGCCCGCAAATGTTCCTGCCGCTCTACACCATTACTATGTTGGATAATCTGTCTACTGTCTAAACAGGTGATACAAAAAGAACAAATTTTTTTACAGACATTATCGAAGCTAGCGTTTCGTTTTAGAACTTTAGGACAGCCGATTGTACCCTCGCCGGGGTAACAATTATCGCCCGTCATCGAATAATTAAGGTTATGCGCAAAAATAGAGCGAACGAAAAATGGTGATCCAGCATTCGTTACCTACAATTCATTCGCGATTGATCCCTCGTCCTTTGACTACCTTTTTTTTTTTGCTGGTCCGCTGCAGTCCTCGACATATTTGTTGCAGGACGCACGAGGTCTTCTGAAGCGTCCACAGCTGCATCGTTGATCGCGAGCCAGCAAAGACAACGGCAGCAGACCGGAACAGTGCTAGCCCGCGTACCATAAAAGCACTACGATGAGTTTTTCTGTGTGTTTTTAGCGGCTCGGATATCAGCAGTTCCGAGTGGTACAAAAGCTCTAGCAACGGGACAGAGACATTAGACACGGAATCGATGTCAGCAATGCTGTTGTCGTGAGCTCAGGAGCTGACGAAGTGGCCGATAGCCGAAGTCGAATCAGAGAAGAGACATTATAATGCTGATTCCGGGAAGGTCTGTCAACAGACACTGCCTCAACCTAAGAAGAGCTGCGAGGATTAACATCATTTAAAGTTTGCGCT
Organism: Varroa jacobsoni; assembly: GCF_002532875.2. NCBI lineage: Eukaryota > Metazoa > Arthropoda > Arachnida > Mesostigmata > Varroidae > Varroa > Varroa jacobsoni. The sequence continues at coordinate 56,678 of NW_019214317.1, forward strand.
ACTCTCTCGCTGTTATTTGGGAAATAGCGCATAGTTAGCTGGGTATCTTATAAATTGGACTTGACCCACAGCCCAGTCAACAGCTTGCGCAGCAGCCAGATCTGTGCGGCCTCTATACGTGAGCCGAAAGCTTACATAACGCTACTAATGGAAGGGTCTGCGCTCTGGGAAAAATGACAAACTGAACTCGGGGTGGGCAGTCGTTGCTTGTTGTAGGTTTCAATATTACCGCTATCCTTCGGCAGTGTGTCGGCAACCCAGAAAAGCTCGCATGTGACAAAGCCACAAGTGGAAATGCGTAGACATGATCGTTGTCGTAAATTTGCGTCGCCGCCGCGTTATTTAGCCGCGACACGCGAAAGGGAAAAGCCGAACAAGCTGCCACATATTGTCGTGTACAACTCACCATATCGTCTTAGAAGCAGCATCAGACGAAAGCAATCTCAGAGCTCAGATCAGAGCGGCACCGAAGAATCTCCACCTCCGTCAACACCTCCGGAGGCAGAATTCGAATCACCGTGATTGAAACCTCCGAATCACTAACTGAGTACTCCTATGTATGACCAGTTACAGAAAGTCGGCAGAGAACGAACATATCAACAGTAGTGAACGCTGAATGCCTTAACGGCAGCAAAAGTACAACCCAGGCCCCGCTGTCCCGCTAGCGAGCGCCATCGCCGCCCGATTAAGTGTTGCCTACAAACAACTTATTACATTATGTCTAGTAGAAAACCGTTCAACAATATATACAAGCGACGAGATGGTACGAACTTAAAGAGAAGGCCGCTCGCCACCCCATGACGTCTGAAAGTGGGGTAGGGGTGAGAGGGGAGGAGGTGGAAAGCGGGGACTCAAAGGAAAACGAAGGTAGGGAAAGGGCAGTAAGCAAAACAGACGCGTCCAATCTGTTGAATGCGCCTGGTCAATGGCCTGACAGAGCCTGTTGGACTCTGCCAACTCGTGAATCGCGGCGGGCCGACGGGCGGGCAACTCGTACACCTGTGCGGACAGTAGATGAGGCTGCCCTTTTTGTCGACGTCAATGATTAGCGTCGATTTATCAGCGTGGTGCAATAAAACTATCTTAGCCATCTATACTCAGGAAATATTGACATGGACCTGACGATTCAAATGTATACATGACAGGTTTTTATGTTGACGACCAAGCTGATCGAGTAACTCGATGCTCGCTGCGCCGTTCCACATGTGTATATGTGAGACAATTTTCCGTATATGACCAATCGAGCTCATAGCGCATACTGATTAACGTAGGGAGCGCCCCGGTTTTATATAAAAACTAACATTTGTTAAATATAAAAACTAAAAAACAGTTCAAGAAGAGATTCGTGTTCGATTTAGTATGCAACGTAAGGTCAGTTTACTTCAAACGAGATGTAACAAATAATGAAGCGGGGCATGGGTGTGATATCCCAGGTAAGAAAATTATCATAAGCTTATCGATACTTTCCCCGATTCCTGCTGTGTTGATTATGGTGCAGCCATCTCGTAGGTTGATTCGACTAGCGTAGGTAATAAGTACATTGGAATACGACCGTGCGCATCTCGGGCGCAATGTTACCGTAACTGGATTGAAATCGACTGATAATTGTCTTACCGAACCCCTTCACTTTCTTCCTACGATCGTAAACAAACATTGCTGAAGACTAGTGCCAATCGGCTCGCAAGAAAACCCAACAGGGACAGCGTTTCGACAAATGAGAGATAACAGTTCTACGTAGGTGCTAGTATCAGCATCATGGTGTAAAACTCGAGAAGAGATTGTCTAAACAAATACGTTATTATGACTGTAGCATAGGGGGACTCGGCTAGTGCCGGTGGTGTGTCCGTTCGAGCCTGTACGGTAACCGCGCGGACGTTCCGCCGGGGCGTCTATCGAAAGGCTCGTCGTTATTGCGACATACGTTTCGCTGTTAAGTGGTTGTAAATACCAGCGATGTTGCGTAAGAGAAGCGTACCGTGGAGGGAAGGGTATCTAAATAGAGACGCGTGTTAAACCAACACCATCAGCTCGTTCTACAACGAGATCGACGCCTGCGACGTCTGTTGTCGGAAGCGAATCGAAATGACGAATTAACGAAGATTATCCGCTTGATACTGCGGCGGGCTGTACGCTATTTAATATAAATGAACGCTATTTAGATTGCCCTCTGGGCAAAGAACAGTTTTGTGATAACTGCGACTGACCGACGATTACTCTGTCGGGCCGAAAATGCAGCTCCTGGATATTGCCCAGTTAGGAATAATGAGAGGATAAAATTGCTTTTGGTGCAAATAACTTTGTTTCGAAGTAGTTCATCGCTGATTTGGACTTCGGCCATGGTCGAAATAGTCTGATTTGACACGCTTGTTATACTGACAATACGCTGACGCCGAAACGGACGCAAGCAAAACTAATAACAAGTTCCCACCAAAATGGTCGAATCTACTGAGATCTATTCCTCAGCGAAGCCGTCCCTCTATGATCCACGGAGTGTTTACGTGGAAAGAACAGTGAGACGGAGGCAAGCTTCAAAACAGGCGTCTGAATCAAAGTAAAAGTTGAGGTTGAACTGAATGCATGCTCAGAGAGTAGGATGAAAGAGCGCTCCTGCCCATATTTTTCTTCTCATCCTCTTCTACCAATCGCTGGTAAATACTGAAAAACGGATTCTACTGTATGCCGTTTCTGTTCTTTCCCAATATCTGTGTTAAACCGACTCCTCCGGTGAACCGCGGTCCGGTGCAAACAGGCATTTACGACGCGAGCCGATTTGCTACTCGAAGCCTCTTCCTCACCGGTTTAGCGACTACGCCATAGATACATTTGTGAATAGCTTATAGAACAATCCCACCTTGTAGCCGTGATCGCGAAGATACCACCGCTGCCATCGTGCTTGTAAAACGATAAATTGTCTCGCAATTAATTTTTAACTCGGTAACATCGGTCGCCGCACGGCTTATCCTACCTCGCAGGCACAAACGTGCCGATGAGATAAAGCATTTTTAAAGAGTACGTTGTCCTCGTCGTTGCTCAGATTAAATTCCTTTTCCTGTTGAAAGGACAGACGCTTGCCTCAACTATGGCCTTTTATAACTATCTGGACCACCATCAGTTCGCATCTCGTTCGAACTTGCAGCTTCTTTACCACAATATGGCGGCAGAAGGGGCTTCTCTTATCAAGTAATGCTTCTGAATCGAACTTTTGAAATTTAAGCGGTGCTCGTATACCTGTCTGCAGAAAAATATAGTTGTATGAATGGATCTTTACAGGCGACCCCGTCACGCAGATATAGTTGTCGTAGTACGTATTGGTACTACGTTGGTATTGAATTGGTTGAAAGCCTGCCCTGTTATATGGTTACGCGTAACCGCATTTACGTCTATATTGTGGACTACCTTCCAGTCGTAGCCATGTTGTGGACCAATCGGTGTAAACATAGTGTAAAGCAAGTCGAAATAGATTGTTTACCTCTATAGATTGAAGTCTTACCTCGAAATAGATTGAATGCCTTCATGAGGATGATGTTCTCAAGTGCCGTACACAGCCCGTAGCAAAAATAATCGTAATTGCTCTTGCCAATTAACATCGTGCGGGAAAAAGCTGTTGGTCGTTTTAAATTGCCTGCCAAACTTAAATGGCCCCGTACTGAAACTGGAAGAGCAGAAGAATCCTAAGGACGAGGCTAGAATTTAGATTTTTCTATAATGAGACCGATACAAAAATCACTGAAACCCCAGGTTGGACACTGAAGGAACCGGCCGAGTTCTTGTATTAGCCAATAGCTGAAGTGACAGACTCCTGATCGAGCAGCACAATTCAACTTATTCGATGTCCTTTTCTGATAAGTTTCTGTTGTGTTGAGTCGTCATTTTCAGAAAGTCTGGCGTATACCATAGAAATGCCTAATTCAGAGCTAGATACTACGATTACTAAGATATAGGACATACTTAACCTATATTGCTTATTAGCTAAACATATTGTGTTCGACTAATTAGCTGATCCGTTTTTACTATTTTTTTTTTTGTTAAGAAACGCAAGACTTATCTGTCAGTGGGCAGGCGGTATGCGCCAGCAGACGATTTTGGATATCCAAAATCGTCTAGCGACTCCCTGGACTCACCTGTCAGAACGTTTAGCTGTTTCTAACAAAATTCTAGGCAAAGGATTTGATCTTAAAAGACATGGGCTACAGAATAATATCAAAGGAAAACATGAAACCGTTATATGAGCAGAGTGAAGAACTCATACTGGATGTTATGGTATAGCAACCTCGTCTCGCACGGTGAAGACTGGCCAGACCTCACTATCGTAACAGACTTATACTAAACAGACAAATGAGCCATCTGGAGAAAAAGGAAACTTACACCGACAAGATAATTCTCGGGGTGACAAAAAAATAACCAACGATGAAGCTAACCCTCCAGTGGAAAGGATTTGTGAATAAGCGGCATATCGACGCAAGAAGCCAACTGCAGTACGCTGCTGGGGTGTGGAACCCGACTCCCCACCACTCCCCTTCTATCGATGCAGCTGATTCTCAGTCGGCAATCGCCATACAATTGCCAGTATTCTAACTCGGGTAGTTGGCATAAGCCGTTCAATGGCCGCTGCTACTCGCTAGGTAAGCAGTGGTGCATTTGAAAAGAATTTTATGATTTTATTGTTATTGGCTCGTTATTGTTGTATTGACGTTAGAAGCAAGAAGATAGTGCTCTTTCTGTTTACCCCAACCCTCAACTCACAGACAGATACGGACTACGGGCACAAGAACACAACTGAGTTCTGTCGAGTTCTTCAGGATTCTTCAGCCCGATGACATCATCACCATGATACTGTAGCATTATATTTGTAGTGACCAGGATAGCAATGCCGAACACCTCGACCGTGATATTATTGTTGCCAGGTTACAGTTGGTTTGGCTGTTAGGTCGATACCGTCATTGTGGCAGAAGAGGTTGGTTGAGGGGTGCGGACAGGCTGTACGTATTCTATTGCGATTGGCGATGTTCACTTTTTTTTTGCTTCGGGCGACAACTTTGCACGGTGAAGTTATTGTCGGCAGTCTTGTGCTTCGAAGATGTCTCACAGCATACAATGGATACACAGGCTAAGCATCAAAAAGAGACTTCTTCAAGGAACTTACTCACTTGCTAGAAGGACACTAGAAATGAAAAATAATTTTAGGGGACAAGTTAGGCCATATGATTAGATTTGAAGTTTAGAGAAGATGCGTAGAGAAATGTTAATAGACAGCCTCTAAAAAACTATTTGTCGGTGCCAGGTCAAGTGCGTCGGTGCATAAAAGCGAGTGCGTGGCGGACATGCATTACTGACAGTCCTGTTAAATAGTAAAATCAATTAAAAAAAAGTCTAGATTTAACAGACCCACCGGAAGCTGTAGCTGATACAGGACTAATTGTAGTTAACAATCGGGTATTCAAGGTAGATATTTTTAAAATTGTCATATGGTTACAATGTATATAAGCAACTTCTAAACCATAAAAGTACCTTAGGCACCATGAACGCTTCTAAGTAATAATAAGTAATAATCTAATAATAATAATAGCACGTATGCTTCCTATAAACTAAAGTTTGATTAACGAGCAGAGGATTCTCACTGGCATAGAATTTAACAGAAATCCCTTTGCCACCATTCATAGTCCTAAATGAGGTAAATTATTTCAAATTTACTTGCCAAAGCGAACAATAGTCTCTGGATTTCGCTGTGAATATATTGAATTTTTTGCCCTTTTCACTGATACAAGCAGTTGACTAAAGTCTAAATACTGCCGTTATATCTCAACTGACACTGTTGCTTTACAAGTAGATACACATATCCGGGGCACTGCCGATTCCCCACTTTACGGCCGGCCACCCAAGTCTGCTGCGTTAAATCGAGATTTGCTTGCTTATTGCTCCCGGCCTGAATGGACCGTCCTCGCTAGCTTATGCATTGTGCCGCCTGTTCTGGCATATATTCTGCGGCGGTCGTTTGTTCCATTCCAATTCTTTTGATCACTACCGCCGGGGCGGATATAAGCAAGATCGAGGCACCAGCTACCAAAGGACCGATTGCCGCCCTCTGGAATAACTCAAAAGTAGCCCTTCAGAGCAGGCGTCCATTTGCGGGACCTTTTCTATCCCTTGGCCTATCGGCTGTTGATGGCCGACAGGCCATCAACAACGTAATCACCTCGAGCTAGCAGAAGTGTCACAAAAAGCAGACATCTATTGACAAAGGTATCAGATACCATCTCCGTATAGCTAACATGGCAAAGCGACTCGAATATGCCCAGTCCGTCAATGGCACGTTAATGTTTAAGTGCTGGGCTGAGCAAGAAAAGTAGCTATTTTCTTTCCCAAAGATTTTTTAAGAATGTCCTGCGTAGATGATCTTTCGTTCTTGACTACTTCCTGGCAGCCTTCTGCGTACAATAATCAAGTTAACGGGACGAAAAAAGAAATAAGTTATAGTCTATCAAAGAGTCGGTAACGACGTGTGAAGTGTATGCACAGGTAACGTCTCTAGTAGACTAGGCACGTTAAGCTAGAGTTCACAAAAAAGAGTGTAACAAGCTGCCTAATTTTATATCGCGGAGCATGAAGCGGTAAATTCAAACACCCGATGATCTTGGACCTTGCCTAGATTCACAGTAGTGCGGTCGTTTTCTAGGAATAAATTTCAAAATATCTACAGGACAAAGACACACGTTGGTTTTCGCCTCTTCACGTAAGCCCTGCGTCGACCGTTAGGAAGCACCTAAATTATTTTGATGTAATGCCTAAATTATAATGAAGTAAAACACGCAAAAGCCTCTGTATTAGAAGCACAGCGCATTACTCCCGCCGCCTTTATAGTTTACTTTATTCAGATAGCAGCTGCTTAAAGTGAGTATCAAATACTGAAGAACTGTATGTGGATATAATAACCCCGCACTCAAAACTACTATGAACATTGTCCATTCATTAGCATTTTCAAACTACGGATATCATCTTTCCTAACCCCGTATAACCCTGTTTATATATATATATATATATATAGCTACGTACAGCACGCAGCTGACCCTGATTTTCCTATCATCTGCCTCCCTAAACGTCGTTGGCCACAGTTGCTACACGTATCCAACTGAAGACTGTAAGAAAGTCTGTTTTAGTCCGCGGGACGCTTCTAGTAACAGATACCTATCAAGTATGGCAAATCAGTGTCGTCCGTCGTTCATCAATCAGACCTCGAACGAGATTAAACCCATGACGGCCAGGAAGCTCATCCTCTCAACTGGATTAAGCAAAGTCTGCCCAAGAAAACGAAGTACGAGTTCGCGTCTAAGCAGGTAGACAAAGAAAGCACTTCGATATGTTCGACGATCGAGCGCGTTTCGGATCAAGCCAAAGAACTAATCATCAAAAAGCGTCATGCACTTCGGCCTGTATGAGGTCCCTCGGAGAAGTATGAGTCGACGTTGAAGTAAACCGCAGCTGAGCTGTGCCTGAGTATCAGCTCAGACCGCAAAACCACATGCAGATGTCGGCTATCCAAGAAGAAGTTTTCCCACATGGTCCGGGCTATTAACACTGCACCCACTTGAGGGTAAGATCGTTGAAAATAGGTCCGATTGCCTGAAAACAAACAGCATGATATACCTAGGTTGCATCAGCTCCAGCGCAATTAACATTACCGGAGTCTCAGCCAGCGAACAATAGCGCCTCTATAAATATTGATATCTCACACAAAATCTCCGATACATCAAAGTATACGACAATACAAATCATGTTACACCAATAACGAGAAATCTTCTTATATATATATATATATATATATATATATATACATATGCGTCGTAAATAAAACGTCATCTTAGTTATCTTGATCTTCTGCACCTTCTAGTTTGGGAACTATCACAATTAGATGAGGTTGACAATCCGAAAAGTTCAGTACAAAAAACAAATCTAAATCATGTCTACGAGTAGAATTGGCACATTTTTATACGGAGGGCATCGACAGGGTGGTCGTTCCTGGCAGCTGTTGACGGGTATCCTACATTCGATTCTCGGGGGCATCACTGCATGTCTTTCGTATTCGTTAGGTCGAGGTTAGCCTTGGTGGCGGGCTTCAGTTTATCTTCATGTCACTTCATGTTCATTCACTGTGTAATCCGCCCTAATCGAATCGAATTTGAGATTCCTTTATATCGTCGTCGTCGCCGTTGGGTAGCATTTTCCGTTTTAAATTCTTTGTTTCCTTTTCAATCTCTTTTATCCATTTACTGCGAATCTCGTTGCGGAGCGACTCGGCCTGATGTCAGTACGAGGAGAAAATCGAGGCACCAACGCGTACGATGAACCTAAATCAGGTTCTGGAGCGAGTAACTCAACGCATGAAGGATTCACCGAAAGAAGAAAAGTTGTTTAAGAGAACGCCAACAAGCTCAGTTGAAGGTACACCTCTGCCCTCAATCCGCGGTCCACTAATCCTCATTGTTGTTTTGGATCAGATCATGAGATCTTCTGCGTTGCCATTGATCGCCATTTAAGCCACCCACGGTGAAGACCTCAAACACAGTGGCCCATGGAACCTCGCCTGCTTGTATTTCGCTGGTACATTGTTCATCATCGTTACGTAGCATTTCTCCTATGCAGAATACTGGTTGCGAGCGACCGACAGTGCTACGAAACATTTGTCCTCAAAGGAAACAGCGCTCTTGTCTCTAAGGGGAAGAATAGCTTAGTTTAGAGGTGCAAGTTGTACCTTTATGTTGGTAATGACAATTAATCTCTTATCACTAGATGCTCAACAAAAATAAATAAATCAGCAAGCAGCCGTCCAAAATACAGAATTCTAAAATGAAATGCTTTTTATTATATTATTAAATAAATATTTAATATGATCGAATATTTAAAATGAGTCACTTTTTTTCCGTTTACGGGCAACTTCTTTATAGACCATTCGGTGTTGCGGTTCAGTGCGTCCTAGTAAAATAAACGAGGCTAAATAAATAAACAACTAACTAACTGTATATTTCGGTCTAGTTAAGTTCCTGCTAAGGCATCGCTCAGATTTCTCCGAAATTCACAATATCTGGCTAACTAATTGCCAGAGGTGGCGCTTTACAAAATGCCGCCATCGACGCCTCTCAAAGCAGATAATAAACTCGCTCGTGAGGCCAACTAAACTCGAAACAGTAACAAGCAAATCTCCTCATTGCCTCCTCACGCCAACCTTTCTTCCGCCCCGGAGGGCTAAAAGCTTGTTTCTAAACTAGCTTCGCTGAGTTGAGCCTGAGAAATGAGCGACTGCGTTTTTTGGAGTGAACTAAGATCAGGTTGTAAACTAAGGATTAACTTCATTTGACGAAGTTGGTCCTTGCTTGATTTTCTCTAGCGAAACAAAGGACGACTGCGACGTGAGGCGCTGTATCTGAAATGAGCAAGGGGAGTGCTTCTACCGGCTACCGGAACGGAGCACCAACACTTCACGGCGGTGAGGTCCTGCACTCCAAATGGACAGCCATGTTAATTAAGTCAATATAGTACACATCTTCTATAAGGGGAGCAAACAGTCTGCACTGGGTCGGTCTATTATTTTGAATGGCTGCAAGTGAACTTATTGCCAGAGCTGCACAACACAAGAAACGTGTAGAATTTCCCACATCTCCGAGTGTTCATGTGATTGGACCCATGAATTTACCTATATGGACTACTGCTGTTTATGAAACGTTTGCAGCGTATCTTAAAAATCTTAGCGCACAGAGTATGAATTTCTAGGAACATTACTTCATCTACGAACGATTGAGAAGTCAACGTACACTTCGAGATGACTTCGAAGGGCATTCAAGCTAGAATTATTGAATTCACTAGCGGAGCCTGTCTCTAAACCATTTTAACTAACGAAAAAAAAAAGTGAGGTTCAAATGAATCACGACGCATCTAACGTGCAATAGACCGAACTCAACCTTCAATTTTCAACGAAGCAAATTTGTTGAGGCCAAGAAGAATGACTAGCTTCATAAAACGATAAAAAAAAACATGGGCCAGACTGTATATATGGCCCAGTCGACTGAATAACGAACACATATACGAACCGCAGGCAAATTGTAAGTAGTAGTAGTAGTAGTCGTCGTCATCGTCGTCACGGTGATAGAACGTACCGAGGTTATAGTAAGGATCAATGTCTCCGATGCTTAGACAAATCAATCTGATCCAATCGGTGTCGAAAGACAGCCATCGAAGACTCGTCATTTTGATACTACCCTGTTCGATTTGCGCTTTTGAAAGTACACTGGTGTCGTTTGGTACGTGGAAAGAAATCAGCGAAATGCCACACATGTAGGTACGAGTCTCGGCTATTCTATGATAGAGCACCGGCACCTTCTTTCTTGATCGATTTACTTTCTAATAGTTCATGCTTAATTCTACGGTACAGAGAGCGACAGCTTCGAGCTCTGCATGATTTAGTCACTGGACAATCCGACAAACTCTGAAATCAAGTTTAAAAAGATATCTCCGATATCACACGCAGACGCCACCAAAACTACCGGCTTTAATTGATAAGATCGATTCGTTTACCATGTAACGCAGGTGTATGGGCGCTAGGACCGGTCTATTTACAACACTACTATTGCAGAATACCTTCACATACGGTCTCTCGCTATAGTTACGTAGATATCTATGTGACGAGCTTCTGTAGAGGGGAGGATGAGAAGCGAAATTAAAAACAACGTTCAGAAACGTTATCAATGGTCTTCCTCTCTCGGAGAAATACCCACAGTTGTTTGCATGTTTCAGAGTTTACTTACGTGACGCGCTAACGACGAGAGTATCTTCCGAAGGCTTTGGTTATTTTACTGTTTCCCTAAATCGTTGAACCATCATCCTTACATGATCGTATGGGGTTGATTAATGTACAAAATGGATGCATAACTATCGAAAGCCCGAACCAGCAAGGACCAATTGACCTAATATCGCTTGCGCAGTCGGTCCATTTATTTCAACCCGGCTTAAGCTGGAGAACTTCACTATATGCGCAAGTATAAATCAGTCAATTTTTCTAGCTCTGCAGCATCTATAGTATGCTTCAAAGCACTAGACGTGCGTGTTCGATGCCGGTTCGCCCCTTTGTGTCTCGGAAAAGGTATATTGCTCAAGTAGGTGTGTACTTTCATGACAGTACAATCTTCAGCCCTTTTAAACGTTAGATGAGCTCACTGGAATAGCTTGCATTTGGTGATGCCAACCCAGCGGGTCATTGCAAATACACCTGCGGCTGATGCAGTAGTGTGGTCCTCTTCTGCTTTTGCATCCCTGATCTCAGAAGCGTCCCTTTCTCTACCTCTTCCCTTCCCCCCACATATCACCACGCACCTCGGTCACTGTAACTCGGCTTAAAGCATGTGCTGTACATGAGGCATTGTTGAGACTTCTACACACGAATGAATTACCGACTAGTACGTATGATGTGGGTCGTGGAGTTCACTCTGTCTCGCTAGGTGAAACACTTAAGCTTTGCGCAGTCCACGTGCCCTGAACATACCCATGATAGCTATTATTGTATAATGACTCCTGTTTTTCTACATGTATTTGTCTGCAACGAAGAGGTTTCTTGACGTACTTTTATGTAACGTATCCGTCGTCGGTATAATCTTTACCATATGTTCTTGTATTATTTTGGATAGACTCCGGTTATCATCAACTATAACATAGACGCGGGAGGCAAAATGGGTGCGACCAGGGTTCTTAGGTAATTAAAATAAGACGATAAAATCTCCGAAAGACCGTAGAGTTTTTTTTATTGAAGCTGACACAACCTTGTAAACAAGCCGAATTCCGTAATAACGAGGGTGCCTCCAATAATAAGTAAGCGCTTAAATAATGCCATATTTGAAAGTAGAAATAAAGCGGGGAAATAACCACAAGTGTTTTAAAATCGTCACAAACTTTGCCTCTGATCTTCACAGCTGTTCAAAATTTTCGTCAAATTTAGGCATTATTTGAGGCCCGCTCCTTCAATTTGCCTTTTAGGTACAAGTACTATCCGACTGCATCCAAAACAAAAAAAGATCTGTGGCGGTATTTACTTCTATGAAATCATCCTAACGATTAGTTTCTTAATTTTTTTTCTTAATTAATTTCTTGCATTTCGGCCTAACATAGGAGAACGATACGAGAAAAACCCGAAAGATAAATCGTCGTGAGTGTTTACCTTGCTTTGTTCATACAAAACGAACAGTAATGTTTTTGTCGTTCGCACGCCTGAAAGCTTATACGGCAACTGGGATAAAGATTAAAGATGTCTTAGACATTTGTTGTCCTATATCGGCCTCACTACCAAGAGAACGCCATTATTGTTAGTGATTTTAGCGGCCGATGTACAATAATACGACTAATGAACGCGCCCCTTGCCCTGAAACAGACGGTATACAGAGGAGTACTTATGAAAGTAACCAGTTTCACTGATAGTTGCAGTCTCATCAGATGCGGATACGCGACGTCATTGGAGCGCCTCCCGGTGGCTTGCGGGGTCACAAGCGTGTGGCAAACATATATGGTATATAGTCAGAGACTTGGTAGGACAAGTAGACCGTGAATAATGAATCACAACTAGAAACAGGTAACTATTATGCTATATTTTGGCAAATCGTATATCGTGGTCTAGATTCGATCCAGGCGTAGACAGGAATACTGAGAGCCAGCCATTTGTCTGATAAGACGCCTAACGACGATACCGGGCGTGAAAGCTGAAGGCTTACCGCGTAAAGCGATTTATTTGTACTATCAAATGACAAAATCTAAAGCGTCCCCGATCCATATAAGATACGTGAATGGTATGACAACTTTACTAGAGCGCGATACTCGTTTCAAACATGTGATATCAATGGTTCTGCCGGTGGATAGAGCAAAAAACAGAAAGGTATAACTCTAACCTTTGTTTTTGCTCACGATAGCAGTCTTGGATAATTTGGAATATCGGAAGCTCTTGATACGAGTTGGTCGCGTTAATTTTGTCCCCCAAGACACTTGCGTCCAGTTCAATTAAAGGGGGCATTTGCGAGCTGTGCACTATTTCGAAAACCACAACACTAATTATAACATTAGGATAACGATAATAAACATGAAAGAACTAAATGTTCGGCTTGGACACCAGCCAACGCACGTTCGGCGTGCAACCGATCTTATCATGAACCTGCGATCCCAAACAGTTTGTCCATTGGTATGAAGCTTGCTAGCGGTGGGATAGGCCGCCGGATACCCAGAACGTTAATCGACCAAAATAACTACCGTAACTTTTTTGTTCATCTAGTGTTTAAACGAGCTGAAAAACGTACGCTTTACACGCAAAATTCGTTCTCCCCAAACGTAACGCTCCCCCAATACCGATAGCAGCTGTACAAATTGCACTTGTTAGACACGTACATCCCTAACAGATTGCAGGAAGCGGGTTTTGTTAAATTCCCTTTCCGTTGCTATCGCTTTAACTGTGATACACGAGTGTCATGCGTGAGAGATCAAACGAATGGGGCGACCCAGTCGATACGTCCTGGTTGAACTGGCTAATCGTTGTCCTACGCACAAAATTAATTTTTTTCCTTACCGCCTGCCTGGCTGGCTGCAGCTACAAAAGGAGCGGCCTGCAAGGTCACTGGGTGATTCCCGCAAACAGATATTTACGCGTCTATTTTACGCTTGCTGCTAATTACCTAAAACCGACATAGATCTATTTTGTATGGTCTATGAGTCACGTATATCTTGAGAATGCGGAAATGTGGAGAAGAGACATTGTTACAGTATGTTTGATGGTGTTTGTGAAATCTCGCTGATACCTATTTCAAGTCGAAAAATTACGATCAGCCATCAGTGTTGATGGTTCTATTAAAATGATAACAAAATCCAACACTCTACCGATCTACAAAAACAAATCAGCTCAACTTCAACTTGTTTATACAGTCTGTCAATTTTGCGCATCAGACATATAATGAGCCACACTCAAGCCTTCAGCAAGTCTTCAATAGCCTGAACAGGCTAAACAATGTCGAACATAGAAAATATCGGCGAATCCCAACCGGAATCCGATCCGCTCCTCTACAAAACTATAGTATCCAATCGCGGTAACAGTTTAGATTGTTACTCTTATGTAATCCTTATCAGGCCCATAGTTATTCCGATATCGACAATGATAACGACGAAAGACAAGAATATATTCTATTAGACTGATCTGACGGCTGATCGGACTCGGGGTACCCGGCAGCCCTTTTTCTGTCCACTGTAACGCCAGTGAACTTCACACTTTTCCATGAAGCAATATTAGTCATTTGTCAGCACGTTCAAAGTATACTGCGTACCTTGCTTGCGACTTGGGCCTGTTGAACGTTGTCACATCTACTGTTAATAAAGTAAAGGTACAAAGTACGACAAGGTTTCATTATTTAGTTAATTAACGGGAGATCCGTCTACCCTGCACAGGTATCAGTGGCTATATGTAAATACAAGCTACAATTGAAAGTTTTCGCGGCACATTTTTGTGTAGATTATAACGTTCATTGGTAGCCAGGCCCCGTGCAGAGTGAACCTGGTCAGACAAAGCAAGACTATTACTTACGGTTTTTTTGCCAATTTTATGGTTGCATTTATAATTCACTATCTTCAATGTGTGTTCGGTTGCATTCGGATAGTATTATAACAGTAACGTACTTTTATCTTTCAGCCAGGCCCAGCTAGCTTAACTAGAGCCCAACGGAAATGGAAATAATACTGCCCCTTTCAAACACCTTCGTGTTTTGTTAGCCGCTCAACAGTGAATTCAATGGTTTACTTGGGTTCCGTTACACTGAAATATATACGCAATACATCACATTCGGCTCGCTACCTTCCTATGAGGCCGTCTTCGCTTAGGGCATTGAGCCCGAAAATGCGGAGAACCCGTTATACTAGCACAAGTTAATATGCAAATTAACTGTAGTTATAATTATAGGGAAGGGATGTGAGTTTGTTTGAGCGTAAGTTGCAACGGCGCAGGCTTGAAGTACGATAGATACCGCGAGCGAGAGACAACGACAAGTCGAACAGAGCTTAGCTTGAAGCTTGAGATGAAGCTATCACAATGCCTCGGACCTTGTCCGAGAGCATAATTCGATAGTATTAATACATAAGGTGCCCAATCCCAAGCAAACTGAGTGTGGCTCATCCCTGATCTTTGGTTCCCACCTCACATGTGTCCCAAGTCTTCATAGGCAGACACGTTACCAGTGAAAAGCCTCGGGGGATTTTCTCTTGTGGCAGCATTTGTGTGATTTTTGTTACCACCAATGCTCGTAAGTTTTTATATGGTAAGAGAGAAGGCAGGTTTTTTTAATAACAGCCAGAATAGCGGCCGGTGGCGTGTGCACAGAAAAATAAACATCTTTTTGGCATTCTATGAAATCCGATTCAACGGACCGGAAGTTGCATTAGGGATTTAGAGACAGGTTTGCTACTTTCTTCAGTGTCATGCCTGCACAACGAGCATGTCCATCATCTGGGCTACGCTCTCGTAGAACGCCCGTACTATATCTATATTCAAGTAGTTTCTATATATTTAGTGGTATCTATATCGCCACAAAGTCCGGTGACGTATATTCGTACATGATACGCCTTATGTGGTGCCTTTATGGCCTTCATTCCTGTAGGCACTGTAATGCTTGTTTGTTTGTGTGCGACTGCTGTTTTCGGTGTTGTAGTCGTGTTACGGCTACGAATCGTAGCAGAAATCCTTTTGTAGTATAGCAGCGGTAGTCGATGTTGTTGCCGGCAGGAAAAGAGAGATCGTGAACCTTTTTCGGCTTCTCCCCGGTTGCACACTTCAGCGCCATCGCTCACAACGAGCTGCGAGCTAACTCTTCCGACGGCAGTCCGCTCGGAGTTCCGTAGCTCTCAGACAGTCGACGAGCGCCGGCCGTCTTCAACCGCGGTGCTCGGGCTACTCCGCGTGAGGTTCCCGGCGGCGGGAAGAAGTAGCTCTCTTCTTCTAACTGTGCCTCGACCACCGCCGCGGCCGCCGGTTCCGCTGCCAGCCGGGAGCTTATTATGTAGTGTGCTCGTGGGTGGCTTGCGCTTTCTAGTGCGTCGGTGCAGTTGGTCCGCTCGATGGGTCCAGTAGTCAGGCACGTCGGCGGCGGCGCCTGTGCTCCGTCTCGGCGCTCTCTGAGTGGCTCCGGAGCAGCGGAGTCTCCTCCCTCCGAGAGCCTGCCCTTTCCCTCGACTCGCACTGCTGTACTCACTCACTTGGAACTCCGCTGGCGCCGCCGTGACTGCATCTAGAGACTGGAGGCCGCTGCTGCTGCCGCGGTGAGCGCTGCCGAACCGGCGCCCACAGCGGCGGTAGCTGGCGGCCGCTACTGCTGGCTACAGCCGCGCCGAGCTGCGCAGGCTCGGGGTCCGGACTCCCGGGCTCTCTCAGTTAATTATCTGACGATACACAGTGCGTTCGCTAGCTCCTGCCACGACCACTGCAAGCAGCAGCAGCAGCAGCAGCTGCAGCAGCAGCCAGTAGCCAGAAGTCGCGCTGCAGCACTCCGGCCTGTATCGACTCTGTCATAGACATACGACTGTCTCTGTTCTATGCGCCAGCAGTAGTACTCTACGGACACGTTCAGATCTGAAGTCCGACTCGAACTATCAACCCACCACGAGGCAAAGGAGTAACGCAAAAGTAACACCGCCGCTGAGGCTACTTCAGTTATTAGTTGAAGTACGAGTTCGAGATCAGTTGCACTCCGAAGTCCACTGGTTTCTTTGTGAGGTGCAGTTGATTTGGCTGCTTCGGCACTGAGCTCATTTGGATAGAGCTAGTTCTTTTCAACTGCAAGGAAGTTGTTTCTATCCACAAGTTGGACCGCTTCAAATGGACTTAGTACGTGCTACTACTAACTTAGTCTATCATAGCGAACACTAGCGTGTACGATCAGATTCATTAAGTTCTACTGCTTGTTAGTTAATATTCTGGTGTAGAGTATATAGGCACAGTAGCCTTGTAAACTATTTGACGCGCATCTGTATAGCGAAAGCACTGTTTTTTAATTTACTCACACTCTAACAGTGAGGTCGAATCGGCTCTTAATAAGCATTTGTACAAAAGATCGTTTCTGCGACAAGCGAAACTCTTCTAGATGCTGTGTGTTCTCCAATGAACTTTTCCGCCCACTTCTTTGATCGATAGTGCACTATTGGTACACGCGCGGTCCACCGTGTGATAATAGCAGCTCGAACAATTCGCAAGCGGACCGGGTCGAAGCGTTTGCTTCGACGTCTTCACGATAAAAACTTCACGATAACATGTTCCAGAAGTCGTACAACAGAACGCCACTGTGCAATTGACTGTATTGTGTCTAATAAGACGGACCCGTTCTATCAGTCACAGAAAGCACGCGCTGCGAATTTGTGAACGTGTTTAAGTGTGATCATCGCTACGTGTATGTGTTTCAGTGATCTTCTGTATTCAAGCGTAACTTAGATACGTACTACTTTCCCCTCAGGCAACCCTTGGCCACAACACGGCGTTCGCAACGATGAGCATAGCTGTAAGTATTCATAGTAAAGTTTCAGCCAAAATATATCTGTGGCACCGTGATGCAATGCTGGATACGTCTCCGTACGAATAATATAATGCAAGCGGGTAACGCTCTATTATAATGCTCCCTGAATAGGATCCACCTGACAACAGCTACAAACGCCTTTGTTCAGGCATACGGGAACTAAAATGTGCGTTCGCGACCCCCGAATCAATGTTAGTAGGGAATCGATCCACATTGAGCGGGTTCGATAGGCCGCAAGCTCTAGCTTCAGAACGTCCTTGCAGGCGAAAACGCCTCCTATATGCCCGGCCCCGGGCCAGCTCTGAATCCCGCCTATTTTCCCATGAATGCACCTACCCGCTCGTGAGCGCTTCGTAAGGGGTAACAGAGCCTGTGAATACACAGTTACAGAAGGTAGACGTCATTTTGCCTGATCAAGCCAAATCGACTAATCAATCATTTAATTTCATTCCGGCGACTGTTAGGTGTGCTTTGTGAGCAGCAGTGTCTCAGGCCGCGTCATCAGTCTGGCTTTCCCCGATATTGATTGACAGGCAGGAGTAGGGCCCGACAAGGGGCATTTAGTATAAGCTAAGTTTCAGTTCCTCTTACCTAAGGTAAATCGGGGACGGGGCAGGAGGAATTGAAAGTCGGCCGATTTTTAATGCGCACAAGTGCTCGCGATCAAAGCTCTCTATCCAGCAGCTACTGTGTGCATCCATAATTGATCATGCTAGAGTCTGCTCTATAGATAAGATGTACGTAAACTCCTGCCGTGATCCCGTATATGCGGCAAATTATACCCCGCCATGAACTACTACTAACAGGGAATATGCTACTGGTTGGTGAGAAATGCAGTGAATCATAGGGCCTACAGTGATCCGTTTCTGTCCCTTGTCAGCGTTTGTAACAGTTAGCTAGTTATGGCTCTAGTTTTAGCTGTCCGTTAAAAAGGTGCGTATTGGAGTTTTTTTTTTTTTTTTTTTGCCGCATCCATTATCTTTCGTAGTAGAATAGAATGCGAATGTTCAAGCCAAACAGACCCAATATTTGGGGAGGGAGTGAGCATTTGAACGGGTTTCACAGTGGCACTCCCTTTGATTATTTCCCACCGATATCGTTTTTATTTCGTCGTCGCTATAACATTTTTATATGCCTCCCGTTGATGTGCTTCTGTGCTTTTCTGTAGATCGCTTCGTACTTCTGTGCTTTTTGTAGCGCCACTTGAGACAATCAATTGCGAATCCTATGAGAAGTGCGTAACTGCACTATGACGCGCGACCCCAGAAAAAGACACCCGTAGAGGCGATACGGATAGCGACACACGGCTGGTGGTTCCCATTAAAACCTATAGAGAATTACGTCGAGCTAAAGATTGGCTTTATGACCGTGTTACTTTTCGTATGGCGTCATAATTTCTCAAAGCGACGTTTTCTCTCTCGACAGATTAGTTTTCTATCAGCACAGAGGGTCTGTTATGGCATTGAGATGCGAGATTGTGCCTTGTTCGAATACTCATTGATACGTTTGAAATACTATTAATAACCGACTTTTTGTTAGAGAAAAAATAGTTATCTTCTTTTCATCGAAAAAGTTATCATTCAAGCAATACTCCTCATTAAAGACAACGAGAAGCTGCGTGTGATAATTTTTTACCAGAGAACAAACCATGTCCTCCTCCTCGAAGGTAACTGAACATATCCAAGTTGACAGTCGTGCTCACAAGTACAGTCTACACATACAATTCTAGTATATAACTTAGCCAATGCAAAATCTCTTAACTCGTGTTACCCGTTTAATAGGTAAGATTATCATCGCGTTACGCTCTATGGAGCTGTCGCTCGCTCAATACCAAGACATGTTTCTGCAAGTTCGTATTGCTCGACGCTAGCGTCTTTCTCTGCGCTCGGTTTCGGGTCGATAATGCTTGCAAGCAATTTAGATAACTTCACGCAGAAAAGCCTTTTCATTTGCTCGTCGAGTCAATTAGCTGGCTTACGGCTAGCCGCTAGCCGTCTGTTGGTGGGGAGATTTGTATGACGGTGTGCTTTTTACGAGACGTGCCGAATCGGCCAGATGATCGTTTCCGCCAGGTAACTGCTTGAGCTTGTATCAGTAATAACAGTACAATAAGGCAGTGATTCTTTTTCATACTCTAGAGCGTTTTGGTTTCTTCCATTGTCTATTCTGGTGATGCTATTCAGCGTAGCGAGAACGAAATCGTACCTTCAAGTGTCCTCTCGAACCAGATACATAAAGGGTAACAAACAATGATGATGAACAGGGGCTCTGAAAAGGACAACGCTAACCTTAAGCATACACTAGAATATTGTATTTTCATCGTAGTTCTATATGCTGCTAGTTAAACCTTAGAGTTCAAATGATTAGAATGGGTTTTGATGTGAATCCCAGCGTGCAGAGGGCCTTTGCCTTTGATGCACCCATCATATCCGGACGACCTTCCTGTCTGGCCTTAAAGGTACTATCATGACCCTGCTATAGCGAGCTACTTAGAATTTGCTGAATAAATATAACTAATCTAATTAACTGGTTCGTTTTCGGTAGCTGGACGGTACGTTCATTCGAAGGTGCACATACAGTAGATAAAATAGTATGAGATTAACACCCCACCAACAATAACAAGGTCGACAATAGCCATTAGTCAGCCCGTAAGGCCATCAACGAGAAGCAAAAAAACCCTATACTAACTGAGATACGCACATATATATATATATGTGCGTATTACTGTGAGAGGAATGAGTTCTAGTCACCGAGCAAGTCCACATTGTATTTCTCAGAAGAACGTACTTTAACAAGCAATTGAATGAACGACGAACGACCCACCTTTAGGTTCCTCTGTCTTCAAACCTGCACCTGCATACTGTCAGAGTTTGGGAATCAAATACCGTTTGCTCACAGTAGAATAAAACAGAATGTATTGAGATTAGTAATAATAATTTTTGGCTATATACGAAACCACCAGTAACCTCGCACCATTTAGAATCTATTGAAGTCTGCTAATTAGTAGCCAACCTTTTGTTTTTTAATTATCTGTCTTGCTATTATATTAGTGGCACTCATGGTGGAGTGTCTGCCTCATTAGCGTTACAACAATCGCTAGAATGTAGGTGATAACAATCTTTCCGCTCTAAGTAGCTCGCTATGTAAGAAGCCCGCAGAGCTAAGATCTCGATTGGTTATCTCTGGAGGAACAAGCCCCGTGACAATATCGCGTCTCGATACTTAAAAACAAATCTATCGCTGGTAGGTGATCCAAACAGGATCGTTGTAGCAGTTATTCAGTCGGTGGGGTCATCAATAGCACCTTCTTCCCCCAAAAAATGTTCACTCTCTAAAGTGCACACCATGAGCTTCTAACTGGCCTACCTGGTCTCGTCTACGAGCACTCGTTGTTGGAAAATCAGGAGTCGACAAAGGAGGGGTCAAACGGAAGGCCAAACAGGAGGGGAGGGGACAACTAGAGGTTACTTCGCCCTAGAAACGCAAACGAACACCAGATGATAATACTGTCTATCACTGACGACAGCAGACGCCCAATAATAGCGTCGAACTTCCTCGAACGCAATTCAGTTAGTACAACAACAACAATACCGACGACAACAAACCAGGCGAGCACATCGGCACATCTCCATTTTCTTCCGTCCGGTCGTTTCATCTCTATCTAGTAGTGTTTTCTCTCTTGCTCCATGGCACTCTTTAGAACACCAACTCCTTCCAGATCTGTTTGAGGTGTCTTACTGCAGAAAGGTCCAAATAGGCAGCGGCTCTCCTATATCATTTACAACAACCCCCTGGAGTTAGTGAAACCCGGACAGTTCGTCCTGCTCGGGCTGGGCCTACTCATTAGTCAGCGCTTTTGTTTTCGGGGAAAGCACGATGAGCATGGACGCGCTCAGCACGTATCGTTTAAATACAGATAGGCCATTGAGGCTGACTTAAACGGTGGCATTCGACAAACCCGCAATTCAAAGAAATACAACAGGAGAAGAAAAACATTAAACACAGAACGAATTGTAGTTGTTAACACTGGTTGGCGTATCGGTGTGCAGTTCTATATCAAGGGGCAGGGGGTATCCACAGTCCAATACATATATATACATTTCGAACGGACCGAGCCTGACGCACTCGCTACGATGGGATGGGGGCGGCTGTGGTACGCAGTAGTACATGGATACTCAAAGATACTCTCACTGTACAATTGAGATAGCCAGACATTCGTGGTCTTCTGCCTTTTTGAGGGGAACGATTTACCCTAAAGTGCCAACCTAACATGCAAATAGTTGATAGAATCTTCAGCCGAATTAGCTATTTAGAGATGATCTTGACTCTAGAAGGGACCGAAGTCACTTAAAAAGAAGCGACTTCGTAGACGATTGTGCCAATCACTGAACATCTAACTCATTTAGTCTAAAAGCCCAGGCTTTTAACTGTCTGAAAGCGCTATCACTCAAAGGCGAAATGTGGGTTTGACACTGGCTGATATTCCCATGATATCCGGAAAGTTAAGTGGTAAATCAGATTCCCTTTACAACAACTGATCAGCTCTATGCAATGCACAAGTATTTCCGGCGGCGTTAGACAAGTTGTTGTAAAGAACTAGACCGATGCATTACATAGGAATCGTTTGCTCGTACCAAGTGCGGATTGTGTGGCTGCTTACGTTGATCTGAGCAGGCGGTATTTCCAACAGGTTTTAAACAGGGCATTTTTTAAATTGTTATTTGCAAACGTCCAAAGTACATTTTTACCCCTTCGCCTAACCAGCCCAGCGTTTTTTTGCCATATTTGAATTGGCATATTAAAGCCAACCATGCGCACTCACACAGCCAATACATTATATATATAGTTATAGCCGACGCCGATTAGCTTTCCGCATCTGTTTTCATCAAGTTACCACACAATACGGAATAGACGCGCTTCTCGAAGGTAAGTCATTTCTCATACAAGTTTGTAGCATTCCCCTGACCATGGGAAGTTACCCACGAAGCAGCTGATCCCGCAGTCGCAGGTCCCCATCACTTTCGAAGCTTTTCGCCAACCCCGAGTTACTCCTGTCGGAACGGGTGTTACTCACCGCGGCCACGGATCTCTCCATAGAGCTTTCAGCCAAAGCTCGATTGAAAGTGCTGACAACCAACCTCCTCTCCTTTATCCCCGACAAGTGGCGAGCCCGTTGGCGGGGGTAGTCATTGCCGGTTCAGCTGCGCGCTTCGCAACTACGAATAGCTCGCAGCTTCATTTCCAACTGGCGGCATTCACTGGCCACTTAACTCTAAATGTAAACACTATTGCAATAGCGAACGATGACGGCAATCATAATAACAACAGCAGCAGCAACAGCAGCAGCAGCTGCCGTTACACATACGAACGCCGGATTGAGTTGGGCTGGCGGTGCAGTGTGGGTCATAGGCGATGCGACGATGGAGGGATTTGACTTCGCCGTTCAGCTTCATTCTAAACCCAAATTCGATTAGAGCTCGAATGCAGTCTGTGCAATATATGTATGCGTGGAGAGGTGGGCTATAACGTTGCCAATATGGCGTTTATATTATAGCACTAATTAATGCTGATAGTGTCTATCGCGCACATATCAGGGTGAAGTAATGATGCTGCCAAATCTTCAACCCGATGGTGTGATGTTGATAGATTAATTCGTAAAATTTTGTATATGTAACATTTACATATATTGCTTTTCACCTTTTGTGTCTCTATAGAATTGGAAAATGCTAGCTGGTGATATCGGTCGAAGATTGAGGAACTGCTTAGGTTTATAGCAACTCATCTTCACGATTCAAATGAGCACTGCTTGCGTAACGGGCAGATAATCGATTCCTTATCAGACAGCGGACTCCTCCATAGGTTTTAGCACATATTATGCACCTGGCATAAGCAGTCAAATTCGTTAGAGATAGAGTAGGACCACACCCTGATGCCGGCGTTGATACCCTGGTGGCCGTTACCGGAGGGAAGTCTTCAAGAACTTTTTAACATTTTGACCAAAGTTTGTTGACTTACGTCGAGCAGGCGTATTTAGGCAGCACGAACCAAACCGCTCACAGCCTACAGAGAGTTAGAAGATTTTACAATTTCCCCTTCGAACACATGCTTCTTTGCATCGCCTTGTTACACCGTCAAGTAATCAAACGATTCTACAACGACGCAGTCAACCTTGTTGGGTGCTGTCTGTAGTAAAAAGCGGTTCTCGACCACACGTCTGCTTTTCCATAGCCATCTTTACCTAAATACGCTGCCATTGGCTCGTCAAAAAGCCAACAGAAGCAGTCAAAGCCCGTTGTACCGACTAGATTCATCGGATTTGGGCCGTCTTCGGCCAATAAAGCGATGAATCGTTTTCAGCTTGCCTCGTCAAGAGTCTTCTTTCTTAGCGCTTTCCTTGTAGGCTGTGGCACGGTCGAGTGCGCGAACCGGCGTCTAGTAAATTTCTCTCTAGCTCGCCGCTACTGCCGCCGCCGTTGCTGCTGCTGCTCCCTATTTCTATCGTACTGAGAAATGTCTTCATGAAATGAATGGCGGAATTCCACATTCAATTGGCCTGATACGAAATCAATGAGTTGAGTTGGCTCAACTGCGCGCCGCTAGACATCGATGAGATCTGAATTGGGGTTGTGATGCCATCCCGGATGGCGAAAGATAACGCTGTGAGTGACCCGACGGACCTCACAGATAGGCTCTCACGATGGAGTTTGTTCTATAATGCATCGATAGTCACCGACAGACTAACTAACGAAACCTCGTGGGCGAGCTCAGGCTACACAGGAATCGAATAGGACGCACTCGATCGAAAGGTGCGCCCAGTTGCAAACGAGCTTCGGATTTGCCACACATGAAGGCCACTATTAGTCTGTACATGAAGGTGTCTTTGTTTGAGCGCATTTGAATTGAAGGTCCGCGAAGAGATCAAACTGTTCGATGAAAAGAGTGATGCACTAGATCACTTTGTGGGTGGCACCCATGCGTCGAAGCTCGTTGGCGCTGAGGTGAGGCAGCCTGAGTAAGACAACATTTGACAGGTTGACATCGTTTTTATTTATGAAATCTCCTACAGGGTTAACGTACCAATTCGACTGCACGATAGTAGATGCATGCGGTATGAATCCTATATTTGTACAACACGAACTCACTTAAGACATGTTATAATAGAAAGTAAATACGATGCTTTTCATTGCTTATGAGTTAAGCACATCTTTTCTACTCGTTTCTATTTCCAAAGCTACGATAGATCGTATTAAATGTATAATTAGATAAAGTGCACCAAATGAGACAATCTCAAATAAACGCAATAGAAATAAATGTTAATATCTCAAAGTTCGATACGGCATGATTTATGACTAATATGTCAATGTAACTGTAGCCGTGTCTGACGTCAAAATACTTGCCGCATCCTCTGCGAAGGCTCAGCTTGCCGATGGTTCACTCAGTTATTGAGAGCCGTAAACGATATTCGGTCAGCGTACACGTGTATATCTCTATTTCGCGTTCTGGGACACAGCCACTGCTGCTTCTGTTTTTCTTCACGTTCATTCTTCTCGGGTGGGACCGGTCCTTCTTCCTTTTTTGAGCCTCGTTCTTATTCTTCTTCGTTATCGATGCGGGATGAATTTTCAGGAAAGCCAGGCATGTGGCGGCAGCACTGCAATGTCTTCAGCGCCCTCCTCGCCCGTCAGCTATACGCCACCCTCACCGACCTCCGATTCGGCGCACGAATCAGCGCTCAAAGCGCAGGCACAGGCGCAACAAGCAGCTCAGCAAAGCCTCTCTCAGGCCGCGCAAAGGTCGCCCTGTTTCCCCGCGCTATCGTTGCTCTACGGTGCTCAGGTTCGTGCACGGAGGTGGAGATGATGTTGTTTGGTTGTAACGTGTTGGATTATTGTTTAAGAAGCAGCAGGCCAGTTGCCACCTGCAAGGACTGAACAGAGGGTTTTACTTTGTTATGTCGTTCGGTAACTGACCGTTTTTGCGCTTACAGGTGCCTAACAGCTACCTGTTCGTTGGATCATCACCGTTCCTACCTCATCTGCCTAATCCTGATCCATCCGCATTTATGAATCGCAATCTGATGTTCGGCGGTCACCAGAGTTCGGCGTTTACCGATCTCCTCATGAAGGAGAAGTGCCTCGAGTTTACACGAAATTACCACCGGGCAAAGACCTCGCTAGAGGTTCTAGCGCAGCAGCAGCAACAACAAACCGCGCAGCAGAATCGTCTTGGGGTCGGGGCTGGCCAAACCTGGAGGTCACCCCTCGAATTGCTCAAGGTCGAGGATAACATCGCGATACAGCAGACGCCCGAAGCCGTTGATAAGACTCCACAGGGCACTCCGGAGCCCCCACGGTGGGACAATCTATTCCGTCTATTTAACCCGTCGTTACGCAAGTTATCCAGCCCAGGGCAGACGCCGATCTGTCCCCTATGCGGCATCACGCTCACTCCACAGCAGATGAGTGAGCACCTCGAGCTGGAAATGGAGAAGTTTGCCGAGTTCTACAGCTGCAGAAGGTGGTTGGCCCCGACTGAACGAACGCAGGAGGACGATTTGGTGAGTTATCCGTGTTTATCGGTAGTTGTAAATAACGCCTTTGTCATGATCACCCAAGGCAACACCAGAGCTGTATACACGATTAACTTTTGTACACTGAAATTCCGTGATTTCAGTTTTCGTCCTCGTCTTGAGGGTCTTCTTAGGCTTTGTTCTTTTTTTAGCCAATGCACAATTGGACTGACTACAAGCGCGTTTCTCGTGTTGCCTTCTGATGGCGGTATAGCTCAGGGACAGATCAAGCAGAATTAACCAGTTGGTTGAGTCGTACGCCATTGCAATACTCGGAGAACAGTACTAATATCATCATAACTTGATGTTACCGCAATGCACAAGACGCTCATTTTTCTCTATTGGATGTAACATAAACCAGGACAAAGTGGTGGGGACCTAAATAGATTCAGCAACACCAACGTAGTCCTGTTGGCGAGTCTTGCAAACCTTCCCGTTCTCTCACTCTAACTTCACCTTTGCCAACCATCTGCCGCTGCTACTGGGGGACTCTAGGACAGCTCAGTCTGGCTGTCGCTTGTCGCCTACTACAAATTCGCTTGCTTATGGGACAACGAGATGATATCTCGATGACATGAGCTGCTTCTGCGACTACTACTAGTGATAGGCCCCGCGGACGACTCCGATTCAAGAATAAAATCGGATCAAAAATGTTTATTTAGTTTCGATTCAGCTTTGATTGACTGAGGAGATTAGGCTGCTGTCGCCACTCGACGGGAATCACCCTGTCGTCGTCGTCGTCGTCGACGACGACGACCATAGCGAAGACGAGCCAAGAGCGGAACAAGTCGAAACGGATAACTCACCTTTGCTAGCGACTACACATCTATTCATACACGGGTTACTATTGTACGCTGTATACACTCTGTACTTCGAGCCTGTATAGATACAAAGGAAGATTTGCGTCACGATATAGCTTTGGAAGCCAGCTATGCAATGATGGGCGATCGTTTGTCGCCGTCGCTAGGATTGGGTACTGTGGTTGCTTCTGCTTTTTCGTCGAGCAGCGCGAAGAAGACCTTCGCTGATCTAACCCGAACGCTAGAGCGGTTCTAGAATCGGATCTGGTTTATTTCTCATTGGTTTGTGATTTGCTGGCTCGTACTCGTCGCTGAAGGGCCACATTGGATGCGGGAGCAGTAGCAAAGTCGTCAGAAAAAAACCAGTTCGACATAATACTGCCGCATCATCACTGTGCAAGATGACTGCCAAGGACTCGATGCTTTCGGTGGCGAAGCCCAGACCCGACATCAGACCCGATCCGGCGAACAGCCAGACTTTGTCTCCACGCCGAACATAGACCAACTCTCAGGTCGCACACGAGTACCGAGCCAGGAGATAGGTACACGTACACTCCATCGCACAATCCCAAACGATGCGTAAAGTTCCCCGGAGTTCGCTCCCGTCAGCGGGTAGAACGAGCGGCTAAAAGCAGAAAAGAGCGCACAAAACAGTTTGTGAGGATTATCTCATTCCAGCGATTCTCTCGCAAAGCGACAGGACCGACAGGGACAGGGAGAACAGACAGATGCTCCTTTTTAGAGACTCCGAAGGCGAACTTCACCAGTAGATACTAAATGTTTCTAAGAGTACAGCACATATATATATATATATATATATATATATATATCCAATTCAGACAAATTTAGTCCTTCCTGGTCGACGCCGTAATCTCTAACAGCAGCAAATGCTATGTGTGAGTGTGTATAAAGAATTAACATCCCAAAAACCGCCTGAAGAAACGAACTCGTACGTTAATACTGATCCATCCGATTTGTTTATTCAACTGAAGATAAACTCATCTAGTTTAGGTGTCTTGTTGAAATCCTTTTTTCCGTTGGTCTAGCAATGATATGAGCTTTATAGTTTCATCAAATCACAATACGCCTCTTTACCTAATGGCAGTGATGCGTACTCTCCCAAAGCGATTTCTAGTGCAAGCCTTTGCACAACAGAAGTATTCTTTTTGGTTTGGAAATTCCTATAGAGCGTGTAGTAGACTTTCGGATGTTGGTCTGCATTGTACTTCGGGAGCTTGTTTCCATATGATTTTTCTTAGTTATATAAGTCGGCTATATATATATATATATATATATGCATTAACGCAAAACTAAATCATACTGTATTCGATACACTTTCAGACGGACCAGCATTTGGATCGGATTTGTCGTCTTCCTTTCGGCCAGGAAAAGCGGTCGCCACTTTCCCGCTGGGAGGTAAATAGCAACGGGCACTGCTTGTAGGGGTTTTGTGCAATTCTGTACTCGTTGATTTCTTTTCAGTCAATGCTACCTCTTCTTTTTACGCCTGTCTCCTTTTACTATACCAGCCTCGCGATGTTAGCTACAGTTGGGCACTGGGCTAGTGGGCTTTTTATTTTCTTTTTTTACTTCTCTTTGCTTTTCCACTTTCTATGTAGATAGTTTGGAGCCCCAGCGGATCTCAGATCTCTACGAAAAAAACATAGTCCCAGATATCCATTCCCTAGCCCTCGTCTTCGACTAGATTGTTTTTGTACTAGAAGGCAAGTTCTCTGTACTTACATGGGCGATTGTTGGCTACGACGCATCACGCTTGAGCGTCTCTTGGCGAATTGGTACGTGTCGCTCAAAGGATCAGTGGACCTGCCAGCAAGCCTGAGCTGTAGGCCGGGACAGGGGGCATGGGCTACTGCGAAATATTAGAAGGATGGTGACAAAACGCGGGAGGAATGGGGAACGAAATTGTATTAAATCTTTGCTATCCCGACTCAGTCCACACGATCCTCGTGTCTAACCCGGCTGCCGTTGTTCTTCCACCAATCCGTGCATCCGTATCCTTGCGTTCGTCACGCTTTTCGTGAAGCTCTTCTTTTCGGCTTCTTGTTTCCATGTTGCTTTCTCGTTTAGCAGAGCGTCCAGACGGAGCGTTAGCCGTAGGCAGCTTGCGGGAAAATAACAGTCTCTTGTATCCGTTCATTGTCTGCGATTGGCTCCTTGACAAGGGTTGTGTAACTAAATCGTTTCAATTTTGACAAGTGTTGACGGTCTTCAAGTTCAATTTTGCTGCGATACGGCTAAGCAGATGGGCACGCCATTACTGCGGAGGGTATCCTGGACCAATAGCGAGTTGGATGCCAACTTGTTAAACGAAAACCGTTGGATAGCCGATAGCAGGGAAACAATTGGGGTGAAAACCCCTGACCGGATTCTACCTTTGTGTGACTGTTGTTCTGCGAGACACACTATAACTCACTCTATACAATACAGTTTTAAGCACCAACATATGTGTACAGCGATAGATGGCACTTTTCTGTTCTCTCACCTATACTGTGACAACGTTTTTCTTTTTGCTGTCGCTTCAGACGTTCCTCAAGGTGCGCGGAAATAGACACCATCGCCTCAACGGTAAGTGTCCTTCATGTGTTTGCAATTGCTTCTCTCTCTCTCTCTTTATATATATATATATTCATTGCATGCCGTGATCTGTATCTGTGCATGTGTGTCGTAGCGATCTCAAGTCATCTAAAA
The DNA here is from genome assembly GCF_002532875.2 of Varroa jacobsoni. Lineage (NCBI taxonomy): Eukaryota > Metazoa > Arthropoda > Arachnida > Mesostigmata > Varroidae > Varroa > Varroa jacobsoni. The sequence goes on from NW_019214317.1 coordinate 86,317, forward strand.
CAGGTCACTCAGTCTGGACCCAATTTCTATTGGATGGACAATCGCAAACAACGGCCGTGTGCAGATGAACGTACGAGGATGTCTGTTGTTTTAAAACCACTTCGGACCGATTCTCGAACAACAGGACTCGAGAGGCTATGAGGGCCGCAGGCCTTATAGGTGAGATAGCGGCGATTCGCTGAAAACTCCCGGCGCTCCGTCCTTTGCCCGTGGAGAACACTCATCACACACTTTAAAAAAGCACTTATAGACACGTTGTCGAGTGGATGGAACGCAAGTGGATGTGAGATCAAGTAGCTGGAGGAGATTTTTATTCTTGGAGGATAGTGCTGCTCTTGCTGGCGGTTCTACCGACTGGAAGCGACTAGCAACAAAGGCCAAAAACGGCCGGCAACGATCACCTGGTTGGTTTAGCCGATTCGAGTAGACTCTTTTAGTCACGTATCTATGTCTTTTGCGTGTGTGTGAGTCCTTCATGTCTCTGCTTTGTATATACCGGCATATATGTGTACTTGTACGTATGTGTATGTAACAGTAGCAAAGTGAAACTGTGTATGATCCTCACGACCTTTTGCTATTTCTACCACTGCTATATTCCGTCAGACGAACCCAGCGCCCCAGTCGCATACTGTTCGTCGACCCTTGCGCCTGGATGGGCTGTGTGCGCTAATGGAGTTCGCTGAACACCGACTACTCCTGGGCGGCCGGGCTACAAAGTTTTGCAGACGGGAGTGCATGCCCGGCTTCGTCCTATTTCACTGACCCAAGCCGTCCTGCCGCTACCCCTAACTTCCTCTACAACACGGCGACCATAACGGAAGCAGGACTCCGGCAGGACAAGAACTCCGCACTCGGTAGATGGCCTTTTCTGCCAAGTGTCGCCGTGGCAGGCGTTTCGGCCACAGTCAAGTGTCAATTTTTCTCAAGACTTCCCGAGCTCCTCTCGCGACTGTTTGGGGCTGAGTTAGCGGTTGGGTTGGACGGGCTTGCGCAGAGAAGAAGCGTTAGACCCATACGATTTCTGATGAGTTTACTCTTAGCGGATGCCTTCGTCCGTCTCGGCTTAGGCGGCCGAACGGAGTATGTTTCAGCGAGATGTGCATAGGATCTCGGCAAGGGGGCGCAGATTGTGGTTTGATTGTGAGCCGACGAGGAACTGGGGGTCGACCCTAGAAGAGACTGACTGAGACCAGATTGATGTTTTGGCGTGTGCGTTGAAACACTCATGACACTTGCTTTAGTCAGGCCAGACGCGTCACGACTTTCCGACGCCGACGCTGACGACTTCAGTGCGGTCGAGACGATTGAGACAGCCGAAAGGAGTAGCTTTTCCTATCGACTGATCGTAATGCATCAGCTTGATCTTGCCGGCGAAACATGCACACCGTCGCAAGAATGGATACGTCGTGCGCAGAATTTTTGAATCAAGAATTCTCCTAATACCCTAGCACTCTTTAGGCCCCGCATAAAAGGGCAAATAACGTTCGTTGTGAGCACTCCGAGCACATTTATTGATCGATACTAGATGGCGTCCTTCGGTAATGTGCCCGTTATCTTCCTGGAACTCCTGCGCTTAGTGATATAGTTGCTGAACTTTAGAGTTGCGTTTCGCCGCACTGCCTTCGAAGTGTAGGCCTTACCACTGGTGGTACGCAAGTGGTTGTAGAGTGCGTTCATGTCGTTGGCAAACTTTGAACTCAGCGTCTTCTTGGGGTCGTTCAGTCTCGTTCTAAATGATGTCCTTAAAAACTCAATTAGCCAAATGCGCGAGCGTGTATCTGCACGCCTGTGTCAGTGGTAAGGTTGAGTGTCCTGTCTGAAAACTGAGTGTTCAGGGTCATTTTGCGATGGGCCCGCTACCGAAAGGCGGCAAGCGGAATTAGTGGGGCTACTCTAGTTAACAAATCTAGTTGCACGCATTTTGGCAAGGTGATGAGTAAGGGTCGCCTGGCTTTGCTATACAACCGAGCTAATCGTACGCACTAACAAACTCTGAATCAGATTACTTTATTCTATTAAACTTATCCTAGTCTTCTGGCCGTTTCAGCTAAAATAAGCAAGGACGAGGAAAACAACCCGTGGGATAGACATTACGGTAAGTGAATTAACCAATATTTAGAGAACATCACATTGTTTGTCCTTTGTACGACTATGTTGCGTGTATATTATGTTGTGGCTAGTTACCTATCAAAGTAAAAAAAAATCTACATTTGTAGCCAAAACCTGTATATATCCTAACGGAAAGAGGTCTCTTTTTGCGGGTAGTTCCTTTCGCGTGTGAAATGAATGGGCATGAGTTGTAACTCAAAAATTATACCCAGTAAAGCGCTGTCGTTCCTTGCTGATTTTGTCCATCGTCTCAGGAACTGAAGTCAAACGCGCCGGTTAGGTGGCACAGGTTATATCGCAGCCAATAGTCGGCTGAGAGGCAGTACTGGTTACCTACGAGTTGTTCTGATCCGCAGTCAGTGTTTCACTGCCATTAATACCAACAGTGTTCTACTTCCGGCCGAATTACTCCAGCGGATCCAATCCCGCGACCCATTCTTAGCCAGTTGCTCCCCAAGTTCCTCCCATTAGTATTCTGTTCTGTGGCAATATACTCTCCCAGACCGCCCGTTCTTGGCAGCTTCTGTTCACGAACACTGACTGAGACCTGACTTGCATACTCAGCTGGATTTTGTGCCAGGGTCGGAGAAGGTTTCTAAATTTCTCCGATCACGATGACGCCCAACTGACTTGGCACTCGCAGGCAGAATCATATACGGTCGAGGCCTCAGCAAACTGGCCAACCATTGGCACCACATGTTACTCTTGTATAGTGAATCGATGTATAATACTAGCCTAGCAAATAGCTGGAATACACAAATTCGTGCGGAAGATGAACATTGTTATTCAATCGGTTTTTGTGCGGGGCAATCGGTAAACTCTTGAAGCCGTTTGCCGTTGCTATTATTCGATGAAGAAGAACACCACTCGAAAGTGGCCTCGGTGAAAAAGAGTCTAAAGTTCTAATGGGAAGCATGAAGAGCCGAAATTTAGTTAATAAAAAATGTGAGCCAATGGGCGAGTGCCTCAGACGAATTCATACATTGATACGTATGTGCATGCCCAGTCGACGATGATTTCGCCACCCCCCACCTCATGAACGGGGTGTTGAAAGCGGAAAGCAAAATCGGGGCTGTTGGCATATAGAAGAGGTGGGGATAAGATAGGCAACGAGTCCATCGGATACGCAAAACGCTGGTCGGCAGACATCTCAAAGATATCATCGTTTCGAGATGAGTTAAGTCTCGGCCGGTATTGTATTGACTCAAATGGGATATAATTCAATTTAAGCACTTTAGAGTGAAGCAAGTGAAGAGTTGAGTGATAGTCGGCGCGACGCTTACCCGAAGTCGCGGCTCCGCGAACAACTACAGCTCTTCAGTGCCTCACTGGAAAAAGACACTCAGGAGAAGCAGTTCAACCAGCATTAAGCCTGTCGACGGGCCTTTTCGCACTGGCTTCACCGCCTCGGCCGGGGGTTCGTCGCTTAGCTGTTATTCAAGCATCTGTCGATGTCCCAGGCGTTGCGCCAAGTAGCCAAGGACTCTCAGCGAAAGAGCACTTGACTCCTCGTCTACGGATTGGTTTCAACGACCACAGCACTGCAGCGGGCGCTAGGAGCAAGTATAGACAAACGGCTCACCTCGACCCTATCCGACTCTAACCGAATCGTCTCAAACCACGCAACGGGGAATGAAGTCAATGGAGAACTCGCGAGGAGCTCGTACATGTAAGAACGAATACTAAGCAAGACAGGGGACCAATGGGGGCGTCCAGAGCATACAGATCTTGTGGGGCAGAAAGGATCGACTTACTTGCAATGTGAGTCACCTCGACTCGAACGATGAGTGACACTAGCGTTTGGCTCCACTGCTAGTAGCAACCTTGTCACCTCATTCTGCGCCAGATTACCACTGCAATAGTAAGCCTGCAAATGTTGGAAGACTCGCAGGAGTAGCAACAGTAGTTGCAGTATTTACGGGTTGCAGGCGCCGAGACAACTTCGTGTTTTTATTCTCGCAATGCCTTGCTGACGTCTATTCGTCGAAAAAAAAGACGCTTGTGGCCACCCTGAGCGAACTGACCGCTGAAGTGGCCGCGAGATCGACGTGCCCAGAGCCATACACTGCGTATGTATATGTATGTATGAAACAATCCTGCAGCACTGGCAGCAACTGTTATTCGGGGATGCATTCGGGGACCATCGTTGGTGCCGCTGCTTCTTTAAGCACAGGAGATAGGTGTCCTCCTATGGCCTCTTACACAGCCCAGGTCGCTCGTACAGAAACAGTCAGATAAACCGAAGTCGCCCAACGCGGCCGGTATGGGCGTGCAATATCGCTTCGGCTCTGCGTAGCTAACCTGGCATCACTAAATCCGCTATTTGTCACCCCCCGTAAAAAACATACAGACACATTGAGTCTAAACGCAGAGGGGGAATAAACGAGGAAGGCTCTAGGTAGTGGAGAAAGGGATACAGATACTGGAGAACTCGGCTGCGTGTATCGCCTTCCAGTAAACGATTTCATCTTAACCGTCTCTGCAAAGCCTCTTCCTAACAGCGTTTGGTTTGGCAAGCCAGTCAAGAAACGCACGGTTGGGGAGGCTAACCCTTAGCTCTGGCCAGAGACAAGCAGCAGCTTAATCCTGAATGAGGTGTCCACCCACCGCCACCAAGCAGTACCTATCTCTTCGGTCTCGAGACATCTAAAGCGTCCTAACCGATACCGCGATAATATAGGGTCTCCCTCCACCAAAGATGGAGAAATGCGGATAGTAAGCAACCCATCCAAGAAACTCCTGGCACCGATTGCCAAACTCGATTAACGACGAGACTGCCTTTGCTTACCCCCTTAGAAAAATCTTCAACGGCTACGATGGACACCGCTGTGTGGACCAGCGCTAGATAACCCATAAGTAGTCTTATCGATTCGGAGTTCGTAGGTGTCTAACATTTTTGTCTTTTTTTCTTTCCATGTCTTTTTCCTCACTTACTCGTCCGATTCCAACTACAGCCTTCTCTTTGGCAGCGCGAAAACGCAAGTCCGAGGAGATTACCAGTTCCCCGCTTGACCTCAAGGTGAGTGACATGATATCGTTCGCCTGACATATTCATGCATGCAGGAGTGGACCTCGAGAGAATAGGATTTAGCCATGAACTCTGTCCTTGTTCACAGCTATGTACTATGCTTAACCAATTCAAAGATTATCATCATCCTCGTTACGGGCTCTATGATACTTCAGTATCGTCGTGTCTGGCAACATTCAGCTTCACGCAACTTGGCAAGCTACGTATATTCCATGACATTATTATTATTAGTACTGTCGTTTAATGAGTAGGGCACGAGCTCGTGCGTAACGATAACGAGATCACATAGTGTGACGATAAAAATTGGGGATCGAACTGGCTTGTTTTTCTGCTTATACAAATTGTTGCTTCTGCCTTTTAACTTACGAAAATCTCTCCTTTAACTAGAACTTAGCTTTTACCAACCAGCGACGTTATCGCTGCGCGAAGTGGCGGCCAACCGCTCGCAAAATTCGTTTTGTATGCAATGTTCACCTTTCTTATAAATTGAGGGTTTTCGTTTCGATGCGTGTGCACTTCCTTGACTACGGCGGATCGAAAAAAGAAGCTCTCGCTCTGTCAGTTGTGACTGCGAGTGTTAGTGAAGAAAAGCCGAGTTCAGAGATCAGATCGCAGTCGATTGTGTCGTAAGATTCAACACACGACAACTTATTCTCACGGCGGTCGGACAAAGATATAGGGGCGTTACAACGAAACCCGGCGAGGTGCACAATAGACAATTCTATTAGGAGGTTCTGGGGAGGGCTAAACTAAGGGATCGTACAACTATCTTTTGACTTTCCACCACTACCAACCCGTGCGCCGTTGCCTTTTTTCCAAGCATGTTACTGTTACCTCATGTCAATCACCGATTCTACGGCGGGAGCCACGGTGGGCAGCTGGCAACGTCTGCGGGTGCTTTTTAATTTTGCGCTTCACTTGATGCTGACATCGTGCGGCTCCCCTTAACCCCCCCTCGGCTGCCGACGACTGCGATGGTGATTGTCGGTTCCATTTTGTTGTCTTCCCCCATTGCGATCTATCCGCCCTTTGCGTTAAAGCCCGTTGCCAGTTGCTGACGGTGATGCTGTTGGCTTCTGCTAGTTTTCGTTGGCGACTCTACCTCGATGTCAGGAAGTGTTTTCGTAGTTGTCCTCGAAAGCGTTTCATGCGGAGTCGATTTTTCGAAACAGGTTGTATTCAGCTAAGTTGGTTGTCTTTGTTTCCATTTCTTTGACCGGCTGATGACAAAAAGAATCAAGCGTAGGGTCAAATCTGAAAAGACATTCAGAGGATGTCAAAGTCAGTCGGTGGCCAAGATGGTAGCATGTGACGTTTCTGGCCACCGAAACCCTTGAACGATGTAACGTGCTATAAAGACTCTTAGCCGAAAGATAAAAGTGTATTTTTTGCTAGAGTTTTCTTCCGAGTGACATGTGATCTGGTAACATTCTTTGTTAACGATGTCATCCTATTCCGTGTGTTTGCACGTGTTATGTCTCTTAGCAGGAGCAGCCCAGCGCCCAGGACAGACGGTCGAAACAGCTTGATGGTAAGTTTAACTTGTATGACACTAAGCTTTTAAAGCCGACTGAGACCAGGGCCTTACCGCCAACGGGTACCTACACGTTACCTACTTGCTATTTTTCATGGGCATCTCAAACTTGGTCCGAAGACATTCCTCCGATGTTCCGAGGCATGCTGTCTTGCTGATTCGCTTTTTTCACCCCCGAGTGCCCTCGGCGACCACCACCCCCAGACTTCAACAAAAGCCTCTTTCCTGGTATGCCGGGAGCCCAAACAACCGAGCTCAATATTGAGCGCAACGAGTTGGAACTTGTGCAACGGCTCTCCAGTCTTGTGATATTTTTTTTGTCGCCATAATCAGGTAGCATACCACTCTAACCGACTCGCTAAACCGAGCTCGTATCGAACTAATTGGCTCTTCGTTGTTTATTGGCATGTCCGGCATTTTATTACATGATACTTGCAGGAGTACAAAGTCCCTCAGAGCCACGGCCCTCATCGGCAGATCATCCAAATAGCCCGAAGTCGCCGGCGGCAGTTACAGATTCAGCGTAAGTACTCTATCATATAATAGACAATTCCTGCTAATCTTAATCGAGATTTTGCTTTACTGTTGTGAGCTTTAGATTTATCGAGCATTTATTAGTACAAAATCAAATATTGTATTGTTTAAGTGTTGACCAGCGGAAAGCCAGCATACCGTAATCGCATAGCGTGCAGCTTGCATCGCTGGTATATCTATATGGGAAGACCGTTTCGGCTTCGTACAAGAGACGTTTTTTTTACAGGTGAACTATACGCGCTATAATGTGCAGTCTAAAGAATAGTAATACCAAGTTTTGAGCCAAGACGCTTTCAGCAACTCCTGCAGCCACAAATACATGCCACAAATAGCTTTAATTGTTTTTGTCTCCGAGAATTCCAGTAGGTTATGACATATGTAGCAAATGGTACGCTGCCGATGGATTATAGGTTATTACATACTTTTATGCGTACCTTGTTTGATTCCTATTGCCTACACTGAAATTCCACAGTGAATAATTACTCAAAGGGAAACTCACCTTGTTGCTTCTTGCTATGCATATTGACCTCCTTTTGCCCCCCTGGTTCGCCCCAATAAAAAGCCAACAAGGCAGGAAGCAGTGATGACTGGTATTTATTGCTATCTGCCCCAGCCAACTCGTTCCACGGCTGAGTTATTGCATCGTCTTGAATACGAATCGTTCACTAAATTCCAGGTGCAAAGCACTCTAGCGTAATGAATGCAGGGACCATGCATGGGTAGAGCACGTGAAGCAACGGTGGCCATCACTAAGATTAGAAGTAGTAGCACTAGCTCGTATAGCGGAATTGGACTACGCTGTTGTATGTACACAGCAGACGCGTATAGTGTAGGCGTCGCCTACATCAATAAGCGGTCCGCGTCTTGTCTTGGTGATCCATTTCGCTCATCGGATCTCTTTTTCTTCGGCTTCTTCTTTTTTCTATATAGAATCGACCTGTCTCCATCGTGCCTTCTAATTGGCTAGGTCCGCGGAGGTTATTGATGTAGAGGTTCTTTTCGCTGTCGAAGGGGGTGCAAGTGTCGATCAAGCAAAAATCCTGTACAGAACAGCACTAAATCTGCACACGCGCTACGTCGCGGGTGTGGCTCTCCCGTAGCGTTCTCGAAAAAGAGAACGTAGTTGTGTTTGTTTGATGAAACGGCCAGGAGAATATTTCGCCGATCAGTTCATCCAATTGATGGCGTAGCTTATCTTTGTATTCGCTCTCTGGATAGCCAGTTAGTTGAAAGTTTCAGCGGAAAATCGTTGAATCAGTCTAGTACATCGTAGAAGTAGGTTGCGCTCTTAGAAACAAGTAGCTTAATTGTTTCAGACGGAAGTACCGAACGTATGGCAAACGAGCAAAACGTGTTTCTGGAACCAGCTATCTTGTTAACTAACTCATCTCAATGACCGCGGACAGGGCAAGTGCGGCCCATCGCGTTCCAGCGACATCAAGCTCACAGAGGACAGAAATCTCCATGATGATACCGCTGGATTGCATCGTAACCGACAATTTGTTGTAAATTCATTTGAAGCCATTGCAGTCCTGTTCAGAGCTGTTGAAGTGATCGCAAGATGGCATATGCTTCCGCCTGAAATCCATCGTCATATTGTAGAAAAAAGTGCTGAAATCTAAAAATATCGCCGCTTATAGTTCTCAGTTTGCTCTACTGTACGTATTCAGCTTCCTTCATCGTCCTATTTAGCCAAAGCTAAGAGAGGCACAATACTTTCTGCTAGTTTCTCTAGACAGCTCGGGTTGCTCAACATGCATCCTGTGAATGTTTCGAAGGCCCACCTTCACTTTCAGTTGGGCACTTTTGATCTTGCGTAACGCCTTGCACAATGGATCAAATAAGAACATGTCATACATTTCATTTTTTTATTTTTCGGTCGTTCTTATGCCGTTGACATTGGTGGTGATGCGCTGCCATCCCAAGTTGTCATACTAGTACCTTTTTACCCCTTCTCAAATTCGACCAACTTCTCGTGAGGTGCTCCCTACAGATAAAAGCGTGAATGTTATATGTTGCCAAGCCAATGAGAAGATGCTAGCTAGCACGCTTACTGGACGAAAAGCTGCCCAATTCAGACTGAGCGTGAAAGATCTAATCTTTGAGTTCCGAGAAACTCTCAGCACAAACAAGGCGGCGAGCATCACAACAACACCACGGTATCAACAACAGAGTAACACGAAAAAAGACAACAACAACTACGACGTCCACAACAACAGAAACAAGATAAAGAAATGCAACAGCATGAAGAATATTTTCGTTGCCCGGGTTTCGTTTGTTGCCTGGAGCTTTCCTCCTTGTGGCCGCCGCTTTTCCTGATATCCGCCCCCGCGTCACGAGACTCGACAGCCGATTCGGTGTGGCCCTACGAAAGGAACACTTCGTCCCCGGTTGATCCGTTCCATTCGAGAGAAATCGCGAAGTCGACCCGCGAGGCAGACAAATCTATCCTAGCCACTATTCTTGCTGGTCGTCGTCGTCCTTTCAGTTCTGTCATGTTCCAGGTGACGCTTGTACGCTCTCGGCTGCACTCTCGAATTCGCCCCGAGATTTTGCCTCAGGCGTCGATGAGAGAGATGTCCAAGATGGGAGAGTTCTCAGTCATCCAACCACGCGTACACTCAGGCGTCGCACAAGAGCCGAGGGCATTCATCTTTACGACTAGCATCCATCTTCCCTGTTCTCGGCTTATGTTGTGCCACTTTCTCAAAAACAGCAATAGCACCAGCGTAGACAGGAGGAGAAAAAGCCGGGCAGTATAGTGAAAACGAGAGTAAAACTGAGTACAACTGTAGCCAAGAGTTTAAGCAAGACGATCTTGTTCAATAGCTATCCGTTGCTGGTGATACACATCTTTGTGGTTATTTGTACGTATCTAAATTATTTATTACGATCGCTTTCGTATTTGTGAGAGATTATGACACTTCGTGGTCGCACCTTCGTCATTCCCGTAGAATTGCGTCATGTGACTCGTTCGTGCTTTGTTGCAACCTTAAGCTTTATCTCCCTCTGGTTTACTCCTTTTGAGTCTGATGTTTGAATCCTCAATGCTCGACATCATCAATTTGTAGTGGCTGTAAAAACAATAGAGAGGAACGCACACCATTTCTCTTACAGACACAAACAGGGGCTATTTCGGAAGTGTGGACTTGGGGAGGGGGGTGGCCGTTAAAAGTAGTTCGAAAGTGTGACCGGTGCCTCCGAACTGAATGTGGACATTACCCAGCGACTCCTGTGGGCCAAAAATGTGCCAGAGGTAAGATTCTTTTTTTAAAGCTTCAAAATCCGCTGCGGAAGAGGGGTTGCAAGGGCAGCAGGAACAGATTTCAGTTGATCCTATTTGAACCCCTGGGATTCCTCTGCTGGCGACGAACTGGTTGGCTCACTTTCGCACTGGCGTGTGGAAATGGCCGAATGATGCGCAAATAAAAATCTCACAAATATGTCCCACTTATGCTGCGCGTCTAGAGGGATTGTTGGTTAGTAGTGGCACATAAACCCCCATTTCTCTTCTGTAGGTCTGGCCACTTAGCAAACCCGGAGAGGCTTTGGGTCATAGAACGGAAAAACCAAGCTACGGAGGTTTGTTGCCCTCAAAATCTTGAGCTTATGATTTCGTCCATCTCCTGTCTTCTAGTGCAACCGGAGAAAAAAAAGCGCACTTATCCCTCAAAGTGCAGGAAACGACCAGGAACGATTTGGTCGCGGTCAGTTGCCCTATGTCCGGTGACTATATATATATATATATATATATTTTTTTTGATTTCCTTTCGCCTAGCCACCACATTTCTCCTTACACTTTGCTAATCTAGGTCTTGCGATGGGTGCTCGATTATATGTGCGGTCCTGCGGGTGGGTACGAGTGTAGGAGTTGGCAAACGCCGGATCAGTCTAACGTAGCCAGTGCCTTCTGCACACTAACAGTTAGACGACAGCTAGCTGAGAAACGTAGCGAATGCGTTGTGAGTCCTTAACATTTGACGTTGCTTTCAATCTGGCAACATCCCCTTAGTTCGTAGATCGGTTAGTTGTCGTTGTGATGGCCTCCGGGATGGTGGATGTTGAGTCCTTCGGGGTAAGTTGAAGACAAGAATTTAGTAACACTAACTATAGTGCGGGGTATGCCTAAACCCGTAGCCTAGCTGTGGACCATAGGAAATTCAAAGTTCTCGTTTTCCACACACGCAACCCAGTAGGTGCCTCATACTATGGAGTATAGGCAGTGAGCTCCGTAAGTGTTTCGGTCAGTCTACCCTGGCCTAGGAGCTGATCTTAGGACCTATCTCAAGTGTCCGCTTGATCTAACAACGAAAATTATGAAAATACAGCTGCAGTGTGCTTTGTCATAGGATCCAATCGAATAATTTACTTGGGTACCCGTATCATACGGTGCAAAAAAGACCCATTGTTATTATTGTGATCGTACGACCAATATGGTTTACAAAGTCCTTGCAACGTAATTTGCAGGTAGAAATCAACGATGTTGCCCGATGGGTTTCGTTGCGCGCCCAGGTTGCTAGCTTATTACTCCCACCATTTCCTTTAAACAGTAGTATACATGTGAACAGATTTCGCCGTGTGCGACTGTGCTCGTTCCAGCTTCGCATATTTTATTTTCTATTGAATAACGGCAAATCATTCAAACAACTAAAGGTGAAGCTTCCGTGGACATACCGATACTGGTAAAATGTGTGTGTGTTTTTTTTTTATAATTTATCGGCAATATTTTCAACGCGGGGTGTCAATCGTAATAGTATTAACTTAGCTGAAATTCTCGTATTCTAGTGTATAGTCGTATCCTGTCTTAAAATAATATCCAAAGCGAGCTTTACCGAATTAAGATGTCTTGTCAGATTCGCTGGCCAGGATGATTTGAATTGAAATCGGCTTTGTCTCTCTGGTAGCTGGTGATCGATGGTGTCATCGAGAGATTCTAGTGGGGGTAGTGATTTTTGCTCCCCTTTAAATTAGGAAGTGCTATCCATTTTGAAATTGGAGTTGGTTCTTTTCTATCCGTCCGGAAGTCCAGCTCGCTCGGTCTGTTTGTATTCATCTCGTCACAGAGAGTTGATGCCATCGGTACAAGAAAGTGACAGTTTACATTTTAAACCTTGCTAGAAGCCTGAATCGACCGAAGTTCAAGGTTAGCTTTCTTGCGGATGTGTGATTTTCTCAATGGACATGCTGGTTCCCTTCCTTTTCGCTTAGACGATGACCCGAAGGGTTCAATGGACGAACTGATGATTTTAATTACTCGTATGCTCTTAAATTATTTTGTACTTTTTATCGAAGTAACCGGGACGAGGTAAAACGATTTCTTTACGTTAAACGATAAGTTATGTCTTCAACAACATTTTCACTGGCATCATTAATATACATCTGTGTCTGTTTTGGTTTTGTAGTGTTCACTGCACCGTCTGTGAGAAGCCGTATGACAAACCCTTGGTATCAACCTCTTGTTGGCATGTGCTCTGCGAGGCTTGCTGGAACCAAAGCTTGGTAAGTTCTTTTGTCTTTTAGTAGTTATCATTTTAGTAGTAAGTGTGTCACATAGAACCTGCTGACATTACTAATGGTCTACTGCATTACAACCATAGCAATCAATCAACTTACTTTCCAAAAATTGCATCCGTACATCAAATCATAACGCCCGACTATGTATAGGCGTAACGTATACTGAAATTTCTATATTCTCTTGCATATGCTACGACGCAAAGACTTTGAGCTATCCGAGCTCTTTCCTCTTTACAATCCGCCACACTGCCAGTCTGAGGTTCAATGCGCTCAGTAAAAAGTCTTGGTTTTACTTTCGTCTGGCAGACCCTCTCCCAATTGCCTCTGCATCCCCAGAGTGAACTCATGCCTAACTTCTCCCTTTCCGTCGAATGTTCCTCTCGCTCGTTATGTTCCACAGGCGACGAAGCAATGCTGTCCGCAGTGTGACGCACCTGCATCGACCCAAGAGCTTCGACCCATTCACCTCTGAGGAGGATGGGTTTTACTGCTACTACGATAACTTCTACAGGAACAGAAACTGCTATTGGACGAAGCAGTTCGTTATAAGTAGCTTAAAATGGCGTTTATTCTCTGCGTCAAAGAAGCGTACATGTTAGCGGGTTCGCTGATATGCTGCGTTGTGAAGCAATGACTTGTTGGGGACCGATGCGTTTTGTCGTGATGAGTTACTGCAACTGATCCAGCACTCATTACTGGTTAGATACACACCCGTCTGCTGGAGAGACGGAGCCGTCAAAGGGAAATATCGCCAAGTCCGTGCTCTAACATTCAAGTAAAGTAGCACGCAGATGCGGTGATTGGGATCCCACTATCGGCCGAAGCCTATGAAGATGTCGCATGGAGTCACCGCAAAAAAATACTATTTGCGGCAATTTTTACCCCACTCCGCAGTCGCTTTGATACGATCTCTTCCGTACGCCGCATATCTTCATGATGAGGTTCGGGCTCATCGACGAGCTCGAATGGGAATATATAGTCGCTTGTACAAAATCCAGTGATAGTGAGCACAGCTCGCGTATAGACAAATAAATACGAGTCGTAAGAGCCCAAAACAGTGTCATATAATCAAGGATTAAGGTCAAAGGTGGCTGGTGGAAGATAAGGAGAGAAGATCGTGGCTGAAATAGAAGAAAAAAAAGTAACAGTCGAGAGGTAAATAGCGAAAGAAGATTGTCACGCGACTTTTGTTGCCAGGAAACGACCCGATAGAATTTAGTCGCCGACGTTTCGTTGTTCTGACGGCTGTTACGGTTGTTGTTAGCTTGTTCAGAACCAATGATTATAATAGTTTAGAAGTAAATGAGGTCACGGCGCACGAAAAAAGGGTTGGGCCTGTTGGCAACTTGGTAAAGTCTTCAGCACAATTGAGACTCACTGATACATCTGGGTGCTTTGAATATCGACATTCTTATTTATTAGTTGATTGACTGCATGGACATGATGATGCTGATAATAATAATAATAACAATAATATTTATTATTATTATTATAAAATTAATAATTAAATGATAAATACTATTAACAGCACTCACCGATACTGAGGGGACAATATGACATTACAAAATAAGCAAAAACAAAGTTATCAGAAGGGATATATGAGATTTCCTGAAAACTCATCCTGTATATATAGCTCTGTATGTACGGCAGGCGAGAGGCATGTGGAAAAACTAGTTATGGAAAAGGCATAGTGCGATGAACATAACCTAAATTATAAAAAATGATGAATCTACTAACTAGAATTCAGAGTTGCGAATCTGCAACAGACGATGTTGATGTTTAATGAGAAATCAAATGACAGGTAACATCTCTAGTGAAGCCCCTCCTGGACGGTCTGTCCGTGTTGGAACGGTCTTCTCGATGAATTTTGTTAGTGTAGCATTGCCTTGCCGGTGTCCAACATCTCTGTAAATAACAACAACAAGAACAACAACAACAACAACTGAGTCTGGTGCAATAACTACGTAATATTAATAATGTATGAGGAGATAAAATAAAACTAAGCCCTTAATGGAGACTGCGTAGCATTTTCATTAGCTTCATTGAACACCTTTAGCGGCTGTGTCATGTGGAACTTGTACAGATCTTCCCTTGCATAACAGTACGCACAAGAGACGCGCTCCGAATTTTTTTTACAGCTATATGCCTAAAATTTCTATTACATATTAAACCATTTCTTTACGGACTACGTAAATGTACCCAGTATTTAATTAAAAGTTTCCTATGTTCTTTGACGTAACTGCCATGCGAACCGTTATTTACTGCCATATTAAGGACTCTCAAAGTTATTATCTCAACTTACTGATTAACATCCCCAAGCACTGCTATCTAACCGTGACGGCAATTGGCGTGTTTATCAAGCCGCGCTAATTTGAACACTAGACACATATAGAGAAGAAAAAAACTAATTTCCTTTTTTCTTATCTATAAGACACAGCTGTTGTTATTATTATTAAGACTGCCCTAAGAATTTTTTAGGGGCCGACTAGTTAGTATTTATTACAGTATGCTAGTTAATATTATTACGGACCGGTGCCGAGCATGTGATGCTGGCCTTCGCCATTGTTGGACGGAACCATATGAAAAGGAAGGAATAGAAACCCTCAGCTGTTTAAAGCAGATGCTTAGTAAATAGCAGCTTCTATATACTACAGCCATTTTCATAAAGAGAGTGATGTTGGCTCTGTAAAACTGGGGATGATGCAAAGAGCAAATAGGTAAGTGTTTCTATCTATCTAATTTATTACGTTTGATTCTTCTTTTTTTTCTTCTTCTCAATTTTGTTCAATTTTTTTTAAGGATTTTTGTTCTCAGCATTGCATATGCGGATACAACAGCTGATCAAGAGCAACAGGAATGCTGATGGGCCCACGATGTAGCGGCCATGGTAGAATCGGGATCGCTTTTGAAGTCAGAAAGCTATGTTACTAATTGATGGCCTACAATTCCAGCAGCGTTACTTTCACAAAGGTACGCGCTTAACACTAATGGCTCTATCAGCGCTAGAAATGATAATGATCACTACTAGTGCCAACTGCTATGGTCTAGACGCAAGAAACAAGACGTAAGTCATTACGTGCAGGCAATCTTCGTTCTGGGGCTGTAGCTGACGAAGAAAATAATACTAGCAACAATAGCAACGAAAAAAACGGCAAAAACAAAGGTGTTTGCCACAAGTGACGAAACCAGTAGGGAAAGTCCGCAGGCGAACAGAGACGTTCCTTTGCATTAGACACGTACAGCACGATAACCACTAATCGACGGAGAAGTTGTAGGTATTTGTTTCTCAACAATAGCGATATCTTGAATGATCCTGGTACTAAACAACGTTACCTAGCAACCTAAAAGCCTAGTACAATAGATGCGTACAGATCAAGCAAATAGTATAGAACACGCTAAAACATGCGACTGGAGAGTTTAGCAATGCTAATTTTAATTTACTCTGCAAAAATAGCTACTAACAGACAAAAAAAAAGGTCTATTTTTTTTCTTTTTCAACACACTTATACAGATACTCGAAGCAGACCCTTGTTATGACTCGTCTGCTGTCAATTGTGTATGTATTGGCATTAATCGAAGCTTAATTGTTTGATACCGGCACTTAGTTGGATGCTGATTTCATACGATAAATTTCTACTTTATAGGTACACTCTTTTCGAAATTGTTACCGCTGAGCCTAAAACGATGTCTCCATTTATAATATTAATTATGAGTCACTTTTACTTTTTACTGACGCCAGCTGCCGACAACAAAGCAGTGACTGTAATCAGTAAGCAGTGACGGTAATGGCCGCAATCCAAATCCAACGATGAGGAAATCATTGAACCAATCTTAATTTTACAAAGACACAGTCGTAAATAACAACTGGACAACTTCTAACACATTATAAATCCATCATACTTTGTGCCATTGAAAAGTTATTTTGCGCTCTACTTGTGAATCAGTCGAGAAGGTGACCTGCAGTCGTGGCGAATTGATGGAGCTGGAGGTATTTTACTCACAAAAACCATTTACAACAAGTCTCGATATATGATTTGATTGAATGAGGTAATCAAATAGAAAAGATCTGATAGATAGGAAAGACAATGCGTCAGACCATACATGGTAAGGACTGTTAAATAGCTAGAGGTCAAACGAGCGGATTATTTGCGCTTACCACGTTCTCTAGACCCGGTGGCGATGGATTACTACGCTCTCTGATCATCGCCAAATGCAATTTGTAACAGTTTATTTGAAAATAAAGACGATTTCAAAAGGTGGTTGGACGAATCCTTCAAAGCCAAACCCGAATACTTCCGGCAAGGCGTAATGACTCACGGGTCAAAGGGTTATGGAAGGTCGTGGGCATTGCCCGCCGGTATATAATGGATAAATCTGTTGCTAGAATTCGTGTACAGCGTTACGTTTGTCATTGACCGAGAAAAATGCGAACACTTATACATAAGTGAAAAAAAAATATTAAAAAAAAAAAT
>NW_019214317.1:103607-137723 GCF_002532875.2 Varroa jacobsoni
TTTTTTTTTTTTTTTTTTTTTTGTTTTTTTTTTAATTGAAGCTGGAAATTGTTAGTTCTGGGTCTGTTCTGCCATAGATATAACACATTTGTTATAATGGTACAACATGCCCTATTGCGGTTTTAGCAAAGATTGTACCACAGCATGTAATAATAGAGACGCTAATATGAATTTCTCCTACATTATTTGAAACATATAAAGCAAAATGTAACTGCACCAAGAAGAGCCCTCTTGGCCATTGCCACTTCGTATTAATTAATAACTTAACGGTGGAGATAGCCCTGAGTAAGTACAGACAATTCATTTTAACTATCTAGACGAAACCTGCTCAGATGTTTTTTCAAATTATTTACGGTAACGTAACACTAGTTCGTCACAGTGAGGCAACGACAAAGACATATAGTAACTAAAAGTTTTTATAGGACCATACTAATCGAGCGACATATCGATACTGTCCTGCCATTTGGCATGACACATTACTGCTATTGGCTATGAACTGTAGAAATAAGAAGCCTAGAACAGATACAAACTAACATTTATTTGTTAGTTATCAATTAAGATTTATTTGCTAAGCTCAACACGAGATAACATGTTCTTTCCTTTTTCTGTCAGCATTCCTTTCTAGCAATAATTTATGATGATTTTACAACCTAGCAAAAGCACAGATAGTAACCTTGGCAAGAAATTTGTGATATCTGCATTAACGGTTTTGATGTTTCTTCGACGTTGTTACGACTTCATCCGGACCCAGTATCGTTCGCCATAATTTTAGCTTCTGATCAGCTCGTTGGCGTGATATATGCGAACTGGGTAGCGGCAACGCTCCTTGACAGAGCTCCAGACGCCCGCCGCATTTGTCAAAGTTTTACCATATAACGAACAATCCGCAATAGCTCCTAGTGGCACTGCTGTTATCCTTTTATTTTTCGCGCTCTGGTGCATTACTACATTATAATTTGCTAATATTACCATAACTGTTATATTATTTGAGTTTATTATATTTCAACATTGCAGCTACCTTAGCGTGTGTGTGTGTGTGTGTGCTTGTGGGTCCATTGGAGGCAGATCCATTGAAGTAATACGGCCGTACGCTCAGGCTACGGTGGGTTAGGTGAATTGATGTTTGCAAAATCGTTGCCACTTTTTAGATGTTTGCCTGCTGCAGTGGCCGCAGCGGCAGTAGTCGGTGATTTTTGCTTTTTCTGCCTCGACTTCTGCTGGCCACCTGCAGTAGAAGCGGACCCATTTTTCTGTCGGCGTCCCCCTGTGCGTTTCTTATCAGACTTTTCCCGTTGTGGACTGTTGGTACCGCCCGCGTCGCTACCGCCAGCAACAGACCCGCTAACGCGCTGGACCTTTTGTCCTGCGCCACGTCGCCTAGACACACAATAACCATCTTCGTCCTGTCGACATTTCTTGCGCATCTTCGTTACAGGTACCACTCCTCCAGGGGCGGAAGTGTCTTGAATAACACCTCCGTTAACTGAGCTATCTGGTCCGTCTACCCTCTGAGGTGGTGAAGTGTCTTTTGATTTGGAAACCTTGTTTGCTCTGCGTCGGCTACCACCGCCATCTGTAATTTAATATTTTAATTAGAAAATTAATGAATTTAAAAGCTCGAAAAGAAGTAGCGGGTAATTTGTAGCCACGTCGCGTCACATCGTGCCAAGTTGTTCTTAAAAATATGTCGTGCTTCTGTTAGCTGGGAGTCTAAAATTTCGCAATTGTTTGGTAAGCGTTCACTAACTAAACGGGTAGTCGTGACAATGTACCTGCTTTAATTAGTCGTAGCAGTAAAACAGTTGAAATACTAGTACAGACGACTGTTTGTGTCAACTGACGACAATAGCAATTTTAAAGGACTTATGCAGGTAGGACTCGATCGTTGCATTAAAGGCTTCTGATTTTCTGAACTTATCCGTCTACGTCGGCATCTAATTGTTTAAAAATTTGGTCAAGAAAAACCTAGAAACACTACGCAGCCTAATGGCATGTACATCTAGGCACAAGCACATACACAGTCGAATTTTCAGTAACCATAATCTTTTAGCCAAATTTGGCCTGAATATTGGTACGGCTAACCACGACGGATCAGCGAAAAATGGAAAATTCGCTGCTTGGCAAAGGGTCCTACCATACCGCATTTCGAGTTGCAACTTCTGTATCTATGGAAGTTTTTTTTTAGCGCGTTATTGTTTGCTTCCCATTTGATGACCACCTAATATATCATGAGTCTTACATTGATATGCACATCCCAGATATCGCTGTTGCGCCAAGTTTTTGTCAACACTTATTTCTCGTTCTAGTATCTACATTTAGAGATAGATGTACTTCAATTATGGATTGTGATACCTGGTTAAAAAGAAAGAGCAGGTCCGATTAGTCCCCTAGACCACGTTCTTCAAGGAATCGCGCACGTGAAGCTCTGGAGATGGCTTTCATAGGATTATTGACTTTTAGGAACTGTGAAGCTATCTCTAGTAAGAGATGATAAGAAAAAAGCCGACAGTTGCCGCAGCTTAGGGTAAAATGTATCGAATACGATGAAATCCCCACAACAATGAGTAGAAGGGGCGACTGCGTTTCGCGTGACCCCGTGGTTATTAGGGTAAACGAAGTGTCATTCGCTTATGTTAACGGCAAATGTTTTTAAATAGACGGATGGAAGGAAGGCAGGTGAAGTTTGTTGGCAAGGCAATGGTGAACGCAGACGGTACTATCCTTACGTCGCATTGGTTATCTACTAAAAATAGTTCAAGATCTATTTCTCTTTTGAGGAAGTCGTTCCGACAGAGATAGCTACAAGATGATTCTGCAGCTGTATGCATTCGGGTAAACGTCATTCCAACTGTGGGGGTTCATGGCTGCCTGCACTGATGTCTTTTAAAGAGAAAATCGCTACGAGATCGACGACTGGCTTATTGGCTGTGGATCCTTTTGTATCGATAACCCTTTGTTAATTACTACGGTGATGAACTGCAAATATCTAGTGACCTGTACAATAGCCATTGAGAGATTTCTATAAAATAACCTAAAACTAATTAAAAAGACGATACGAACGACGTTTCTTAGTTGTTCTCTGAATCGTTGTCCGCGCCTTCTAGGTCTCATGATTGACAATGATCTAACAATATTCGGGGCTGTACACGTCCTCGGTGATCACTCCATTAGCACTCGTTTCCGAGCTGTCATTCTTCTCCAGCTTGACACAAGGAGGCGATGATCAACACACGGTACGATGTTATAATTTATAATATAATATGTTAAATCAACAGTATTCATTACGTTGAAATGATACACAATTGCCAGGCGACGATTTTCCATTCACAAAACTTCTAGCAACCAGTGTTACTTTCTATTTATATCACAATTTTCTTACTCACGCCGTTATAGCATACACAGATGGAAAGATACATTTTAGTATATTCTAAGGACGAAGCAATCGTATACATATCCGATACTATTCTATAATTAACATAAGTCTGATAGATCATTAAGTACGATTCAGCGATCTCTTGATTGCTGATGTGGTATAAGCACACACAGATACACAGCTGTACACGCACATGAACCTTTTGCCCGATCTAGCTTATTAACACAGGCCTAATTTTAACTCAGAAGTTTTCACAAAGCTACTGATAAGACGAATAAACCCGAAAAAAGACTAAACATCTTTCTTTTCGCACCTGATCGCCGGCCAGCCTCAACGGTGATGGCAATAAACAGAACAATTACGCACACAAACAATGCCAAACGCCAAGCTTTCATTGCAGCTGTTCCTTAGGGACGTCTTCGCTAAACTTGTCCTGATTCTTCACCCTGCAGTTCTTCTAGTACGAGTGCTGCTAGAGCATGACACCGTATACTTTTACTTTCGTGTCTCGCTTGTAGCGGGATGGAGTCAACGCTTTGAGGCCGTCTTCGAGCCAACTGATGCGACTGAGCTCACCGAGCCGTCGTTACACGATGGCGCATAGCTCTGGTGAGCGCTGATATTCCGCCGCTTGCTATTGGATATGATGGTGGCTTTTTTGTGGTTCTCGTAGACGCGAGTGGGCTGGTAGTGAGGCTGTTCCTGGGGTGATTGCTGTGGACGTACCTTTCTACTACCCACGATCAGCGGTAGTCGACGTTGGAGATGCGTATTCTTTTTTCTCTCTTATTTTTTCTCACTCGTTCTCCCTTCCGCATTCTGTTGTTGTTGTTGTTGTTGTGTTTTTTGTCCTTTTTGCTTCTTCTTTGCCCGCCTCGTCCGTTATGCCTCTTCGGGAAATATGAGTTTTCTCCGCGAGTTAAGTGAGAGACCGGGCTGCAAGTAGCCCTAAAGACAGACGATTGCCGTCACGGATCGACCGTTACCGCATCTACGTCGGCGTCATCGCCTTCGCCATCACCGCCATTCCACTGCCACCACCACCACTATCAAAACTACGACAGGGGCTGAACCGCTTCGTGGGAGATTGGTTGAGCACTGACATAAAAACGGAGAGTCGAAGAGCGCGCGTAAGCATGCCAATCCTTCGAAACCGTTGGTGCTCAAAACACACAGAAAGAGAAACAACAGTAATCATCGTCGACTGCTTCTAATCCATCGTAATAGACTTACCAGACGATGGCCGAAAAGAAGCTACATTCGTATAATACGCCAACCAGATAAACATATAGATTGATAAATACATGGATCGAAAAAAGTGCGGCACTAACAAATAGCCACGCTGGTATTCTACGTTTTGTTAACGAGTCGGCGTCACACACGAAGACGCTGATGGTTGAATCAGGGGCCTCCTCAAAAGCATGACCATGTAGGGGATAGCGACCCAAACGCACTGGATTATTTAGACAAATAGGATCATTGGCGAAAAATGAGCACATGTAGAAGACCAACACGGCGACAAACTAAGCACAGACCGACGAATGCAGCTATTTTTATTACTATAAGTACTATTAGAACCGTCAAATAGTCAGGATTTTCCAGTCAATTGTTTTTTCCTGCCGTTCTTCTAGGGAGGTGCTAGGCGTTCGGGAGCTCGCTTGACAGTCCGACAAAACCATTACCGTATGAGCGAACAGGGTGGTTAGCGAAAAACGGGTTAAATACACCTAACGATTAAGGAACCAACAAGCAAAACTAGTATATTCAGGAAATGCGACAATTTGCCCACTCTCTCTCTCTTCATCGTTCTTGCTCTATTGTACATAAGTACACAGTTGATATTTCTACGTGGCAAATTAACTCATGTTAGTCGTTCCATATCATTTACCAGTGGGGAACAACTTTGAGCTAGGTAATGTAAACACGGATGAGTTGTCTGATCTTATCTGTACAGGAAAAACGCTAAAGTGTGTACTTCTTCGGTAGAGTAGAAACCCTGATTTTAACTCCTGGCTAAACATTTTCAGTGATGTTAGTTCGATAAGCGTATGCCACAATTATGAATGCCTTAAGCTTCACCTATTTATTTGATAGTACCATCAAGCCTGTATTTGCACATAGTACATACTATTGGCGACATAAAGCCTCAAATAATCTACTCTCACATCCTAGTGTCCTATTGTATTTCAGAAGGCACGGGAGCACGCACCTATATCAGCTTTTGATCTACCTATATAACGGCTCTGCATTTCAGACTAGAGCGCAGGCTGATAGCAGGATAACGTTCCGCGCCCACTAATAGTCGTTCAATTTCACAGTTACTCATGTGGCAAAAAAATAACAGTCACAGGTGAATCTATAGCAAGAATGATAACTACGCAGCCGATATGTCGCCCACCACTATGTTGGTAGATTAGAAGAAACTAGGCCTGTCTACTGGTCCATTTGTCATGCCAAAGCTGTTTCAGGAACTAGAGATAAAACGAAATTTCCTGTAAACTGAACCAGCACTACTGATCAGACGTAATCATTGTCTTGACTTTCGCGTGTGATACGCATACGTGATAATGTGGTTGGCGTCAACATGTAGGTAACAACGTAGAACAATGCAGTATCTAATGTTTTTTTAACAGCTAAAATGACTGAGTAAAGCTTGTATGATCAGAGTGAATTATAAGAACGAAATTGTGTTCGTTGTTAGAAAAATCATACGAACGTAATGCACGTTCGAGAGCAGAACAAAGTGAACGTAGAAGGAAGACATTGAGGACTAGAGACTTCCGCCGACAAAGTCAAGGCCACCCCCAAACCGAATAAAAGTAAGCTGAGCTGTGATTTGTCTGAATCCATTATCGACAAGCTTGGCCAGATATAACGAGCGCCGTATTCGATCGCTGGACGCCAGGCCAGCTACATAGCGTGAAATTTATAAACAAGCAGCATGCACCTAAGGGTGCTACGGTACGTACGATGGGATTAAGTGGGATAAGCCCCTACCCGTCTACGCAACATATGCGTCCAACTACGTGAACGAAGATCTAATGGGGCCAAGCGGACACTCTTAATTGGACTTAGTGGCAGAAGTTAGAAACCGATTACGATGAAATTCCTCTAATCTCTATCTAGCTTTAACGACAATCAACTCAAAAGACCTTAGCCCTTTCAATTATAAACTCTGGATAAAAACCCGTATTACCGATTCCCCGCATTGCGTGGCCTCATCCCCTATCTCAGTATCACATTTTTGTGTCTTATTATCTCCCCGCAGTTGTTTAACGCGTTAGCGGATTGTTCGAAAGGATAGTATTCCACAGCTCTCTCTCTATAGGTCGGTGACGGCCGCCTGGAAACAGCCAGATTATCAGCCGTCGTTCCGTCTATTATTTTTTGACGACACAAAAGACCTTCTGTCAATCACCTATTATGTTCTCGTTGGTTCAATCAGATACTATGGACGCCGTTGTTAGTCTGTTATCAATACTAGTTCTGATTTAGAATTTCTCAAGTTATTGTCTACGAACCAGTACATCTGACAACTCAGCCCAGATCGGCTCTTCCATCTTACTATCGTAAGCTACTAATACCATTTTAATACATGAAAGCAACCTGTATCGCGGCGATGATTATTACTGATGACAGAAACCGTTATTCAGCCAACACAATGAAGGTCTAGTGCCTGTCCGTTTAACGGCAGGGCCACGCTCACCTAAAACACGTCACTGTAGCAATAATCAGCAGCAGCATGCGTAGTTGTGGCCTAAAGAGCATCTACAAGTGCAAGCAAATGCAAAGTGCAAACCAAGGTCGGTAACCAGCTGGGATAGCCACCCCACGTTCCCTGTTCGCCCCCACTAGTGAGTACCACTAGGCCAATATACTGGGGCCACAATGTCAGGATTTCCTAAGGGAGGTTGTAGCATGGAAACATGCGAAGAGCTGAAAAGTTATTGTCTCATAGATTCATCTGTTCACATCGCGAATTTTGCCACAGACACCTGGTCTGTTTTTCCACTAATAACAACAATAGCAGTACGCAATGCCTGAATGTGCCAAAGTGAAAGGAAAGGAAAAGAATATAGTTATACATTGTTTTCTTATATATAGACTTGTGCACACGGTTGTGGGCGTCTGTGTATGTTTCTGTTCTGTGTTCGCCACCGGACGCCTGTGTGAAACGTGCGAGTGTCTCCACACGAACGTCATCCGAGCTATATACATATAGTGACAAGCCTTGCTGGAGTATTTATCGCGAAGGGCATGTATGTCGTTCTCTATCCGTGACATTAGAAAGTAACCAATTCCTTTTAAAACAGATCACAAACTCACGATGACACGAATTCTCCTTGGAATATGAGCGATTTACGCCAAGCTGCAACCTAAAATTTTAATGTCGGGCACATTGTTAACACAATGATTTTGTAATCTCTTTTGCGAAATAAAGTCGATAGTTTGCACTGAACAAAGCTTTCGTTGCCAGGCCAGAAGATAGCAAATAAACATGATCCAAGGGCATCAAAAAAAAACGACAAAAAAAACATGTTAGAATGTTTATTTAAGAAAGCTTGTGTCTCAATATCGAATATAAAGGTTACTTTTATATGGATGTTGTGTTACAACAGCTTACAAGAATTTTATTGTATCACAAAAATCAGATCTGGAGACGTCTTGTAGAATCCAAGACATTTGCTCACCGCTCAATACTCTTCACATGTCTCAAGCGGTCTTCCTCGATTTCTGCCTAACTACAACAGCTTTACTGCTAATGTAAACGCCAGTTGGAAAAACGTTCCAAAATTAAGTTCTCCACTGATGGCCGTAGCTGGCTTCAGGTTATCGTGAAACCTTCGTAACCACGAGGAAGCTCGAAATATCTATTTGGGTTAGGTATCGTTGCTGCAGTGAAACTGTGGATTATAGTATTGAAGAATACGTTTTTTATCAAGATGCAGAACCGACGACAACAACGTTTAATCCTAAAGCAAGTTTCTAGTCGTTTCTAGTTGTTCCAACTGAAGGCAGGACCTTTGAATAGCTAAACAGCTTTGAATTGATTCATTGGATCATGTGGATCCCTGCTTAGGCGGGACCTCGATAAATCTTGCTTTACCAACACCGCGATACTCAGACCACTAGGAAGAAATCATAATACATGCCAAGAAAGACAAGCGAACGATTCAGGCCTCGATTGAAGCAAATGTCAGGAATGTTGAACGAATACGTTCATCACGGCTCTCTCGGTTGGTCGGTTTCATTTATAAATATCTGTCTTCAGTTAAATGTAGCTCATAAACAGGCAGCACCGATCTATCACTGCGCATGTATATTAAACTAGATTAAAAATATATTTCGTTTTCGTTAACTTAGTTTTTCATTCAAGTTAATTCATTGTGCATCTATGGTCATTTACCACAATCTTTTTTCATTTGACAACCAGTCTATTTATTAGTTTTCGACAGAAATGTTTAGATCTGGCGTAGAGTCCATCCAGGTTTGGGACCCTTTCGATTATGGGACGAATGGTAACTGTTTCATCTACGAGTAATTGACGAAGGTTAAGTTTCATCGGAACGAATTCGGAAGATACGGTCGGTGCAGTAGGTTCCCTCATTAGATTCTTTTTTTACGATCTTGCCATGTGCGGCCTGGCATCGTCGTGTACAAACGTGACTTTGCCTCCTTGTCTTCGTGATGTCAGTAAATCAGAAATCTCTAGGAAAAATTCTTGATTAAAAAAAACTTTTTGTTTGTGACATAGCTAAAACCGTTCGATTCCGAGGCCACCTATTCTATGAATGTAGCAAAACGCGACTAACTTCTAGCAGGACAAAGGATAGCCGCAATTCTACGATTACGGCAATTAAATGATTCTGCCTTGATAAATCCTGTTATCGATTAGTGAAGCTCAATAGCGCTGACGAAGGAGTGAAGATAGCTTATGTGAGAGCCCTCTACCTTGTGCCGCCCCGTAATATCCACCGAAACTGCCGTTTTAATCTGTACTAGGCCATTTCTTCTAAATATCCCTGTGCTTCTCTGTCGATATGCACAACAGTGATCCAAGATCACGGCTATTCTTTAATTTAGAGACAAATTACAGCTATGATATTTATCTCTGACACGATATTCACCTTTCCACAATTCAAAGGGCGCGTATTTCTGGTTCCATGACACGAGGTGACTTGTAGACCCAAATGAGGATTTACTCACAGTAACGTAACCACGCATGAGTTCCCTGTGTGTGAGTACACTTGCGCCCTACGTGCCCACACACAAACTACTAAGGTTTATATTTGTGGGGCTGGAATGACCTTGCACTTCGTGCCGTGAGTACATTTCTGATAGCCAGCAAAGCGCCAGCAGCTGTGACAGCGGCCGTAGGTGAGAGAAGTGTGCAGCAGTGGCAGCAGCAGGAGAAATATGGGCCACGTCAGGAGTAGACGTTGTGGGCTAAGTTGCCACGCCAAAGAAGTAGTTCAATTTTTATAATATTGCTTTTTGTGTTCTTGTGCGCTTGCCCTAGTGGAGGAGTAAGCTTTAGCAATACGATTTGTGTCGGGCGCGACTGCATTGTTCTCCTTGTGAATGCGATTCCCGTTGCCCCAGAATTGAATTCCCCTTTTTTTGGGCCTAGCCGAAGGGGATCCCTCACCTTATTGAAGGCCGTCTTAGCCGACAATTTAGCGTTATATCTGTGTGCGTGTCTGAGTAGTGCGCGCGTGCTGAACGTCACTTTTGGCGTTTCTGTCAAAGACCCGATATATAAGACCGCTTGTTGTACGCTGCGAGGCGCCTTCAGTCAATTTTTGTCAGCGTTTGAAAAGATACGCTATAGCATTAGATAACATGTGGCTCAGAGTGAGTGTTTCAGCAGCAGTGTGCTGGTAACCAGAAGTTTAAGTTGGTCTTAGCAAAACTTAATCCAGGAGTTTTCATGTGTCTATCATAGATATAATAACATTGTAATCAGTCGTATTGAGCGTGCGGTGTGGGTTTTTTTTTGACGAAATATATAACATTTATGAGGCTGAAAAAAGAGTGGTGGTACAACTTTTCACGATCGGATACATGTGAAAATACTAAATTGAATTTGTTGTGTCGATGATTAATCGTGTGACGAGAAGCACGGTATTTGTGATGGGGTTGTGCAAACTTCAGCGAGTAACTGGCTAGATGTTTTTGTGCTGGAATGTTTTTGCCTTTGTGTGGCATTACCGGCCTACAGCTGATATATGCATTTTGTCCAATAAAAATAATCAGCTGTTATTCCTGTTGTTAAGTCCTGCTATCATACACTGAGTAGTGTATGAGTGTCTAAAGAAAATGCTCTCAATCGTCAGTAGAATCAATAAAGTATAACCTGTGGTCATTTGCAAAGACTAGTTAAAGATACATAACAAAGAAATAGACGAAATAAATGTACGTTCAACCATGTTGTCTGTGTTCTAGCTCGTCATTCTCGCCGGCTGCATATTCTCAGTGGTCTTCGCTGGCCACCACACAAATCATGGAGGCCATTCATCAACAGCTCGCCATCAGGATGACTATGGGAACTATGAGTTCAAGTACGCCATCAACGACGGCTATGGAAACGTGAATGGACGTCAGGAGAAGGGTTCACACGGTCACATTGTCGGATCGTATTATCTGGGTGAAATTGACGGACGCCATCGCAGCGTTCAGTATCAGGCTGATAAACTCGGCTTCAGAGCCACCATCAAGACGAATGAGCCTGGCACGAAGACTAGCGAGCCCGCATTTGCCCCATATATTAATACTGATTTCGCAAAGTCAATACCTTCGGGAGCAATCCACGCAGCTCATGGACACCATGGATATGGACATTACTAAAAGATTTTTTTTGCTAGATGTCAGACGATTTGAAATTTCAAGCATCCCTAACTTTTGTTCTAAACTATGGTTCCATGTTTCTGCTTGCTACGCTAGAATCTAGTCTTTCGTTAAGCTTCACTACTATCTATGATCTCCATTGCGTTGTATGAAGCAAGGTGATACTTACATTTATCCGACTGTATATATTTTTGTAAATAAATTCTATAATTTCGTGCTTTATATCTTGAGTTTAGTTTTTCTTAAATGCGGAAGAATATATTTCGCCTTAATTCCACAATAATTAAACGAAACGTTAATTACTAGGAAGTCCGCTAACATGCTCCCTACTGTAATCACGATCTAGCTCATAATAAAAATCCCTCATGGTGAGACTCACTTCTATATTTCTGACTTTTACCCAATATTTCGTCCACAGTGAAATGGCTGAAGCAGATTCCTTTTCACTACTCATGTGAGCGTCATGTTAGGTGAAGTACAGATTAGGACTATTCTAGGCATCGCCAATCGTCGCGTTCGACGGTATCGTGACGTATACCTCAACCCAATAAGGGCAAGTTTTGATGCCGTTACTTATATAGCTATCGAAAATCGTTACCGAGTGAGTCAGATGCGTCAATCGTCAACAATTAATGTAACTAATTAAAATCAAGACGTTCACGCACCTAACGTTCGACGACGAACCAGCTAGAACTTAACTTTTTCTGTTCCGGCGTAGAGCGTTCAAACAGTACTCCCCCCGACTCCCCCCAGTGCATCTATATCCTGGAATAACAAAACAAGCATGTTTAATTTCGACGAAGAGCTTTCTTAATTTTTCTCGTTCATTTTGCGTAAGTGTAAATATGCACATTTTTTGATTTCCTCGAGTGCAGTCCTTACTACCTGACCAACCAGTTCCTTCTCGTTGTCAGGAACAAGGTCTTGGGAGTTTTTGATGAAGGCGCTTATAAAGGTGTTCTCGGCACTTTCACTTTTACCCCTTGGGCACTCGCTTTTTATTGAACCAGCCCTATACATCTGCAGAAAGTACTGCTCGATTTTCATAATCGAATCCTCGCTAAGGTTCATCTGCTTTGCCGTCTCCTTGAAGATCTGGACGTTTCTTTGACAGTGGCTATCGGGCTCCATTCTAAATAGTCTGCGCGATTTGGTCAAATATCTGCTAAGATCAAACGTACTTTTGCGTCTCCAATGTGCGGATTTCCAGTGCTTCGTTCTTTTATACTATTGATTCGATACGAGATTAAACGAGAGCACGAACGACACTGGCTCGTATCAGACAGAAAATGGCCATTAAAGAGATAAAAGGTTTTCTCTCATATTTTCTGCTACCCCATTAGTGCTCGGTATCGTCAAAGATATATGCATCTTCTATCAGGTCACAAAAATGACAATGTACACTGTGAAGCGTATTTCTATTTTTATAAATTGAAAGGCATTAGCCGTTTTTCAGTCGAAGAGGTTCTGTATAGCTCTCATTTACGTACACAAAGCTTAATTTATAAGTATTTGCATCTTTAGTGGGCGCAGAGTGTCTGTTGCAGAACTTATTTAACTTGCCCTTTCCTCTGTTCTGAGGCGTCGGTATTTTGTTTTCGCTGATTTTTCAACGACTTCGAATGGCTATACCTTGTGAGACTTCTCTCCATTGTCATATAGTCCAGTTGACGGTCTATGGAAATAATGAACCTTTGCAGTCCAATCGTAATACAGCAGTTGCTAAGGGATGGGACTTCGTTGATCAGCAACTGGACACGTATTTGTTTGTGTGGCTATCTTGTGCGACGTTGATGTACTTAGTAGGGTTACCGGCCCCGTGTTATCTGACACTCTTAGCGCCGGCCCCGTCTATTTAAATTCGCCCCTTCTAAAAGGTACGCTTCTGGTAGCTTTTGAGATGGTTATTGACGCGTTTCCAAACATTAGGTTGTGATTTTACTATGGGTTCAATCTCAAACCCACTGTCGCCCATCGACACCTAAAAAGGCACGTATCCTCTCGTCTAAGAGATAGTTACTTTTTTCGGCCATCGTGACTCGGAACATAATTGAACTTTATATTTCGCTATTATCTCTTTTTGGCTTTACGAGGCAGGTTCTAATTCATACCCGGCTACGAACAAGGTCACCATCGGATTTTTGATAGCATCTTTTAAGGCAAGTCTGAACTTCAGAGCTGACCAGAATTTTTCGACAAATGCTTTCCGCATGTCTGATAAAAAGCCACAGAATTTCTCTTGGGATCGTGCGAAGTGAGCACAGTCGGGTGACGCGTACGTCGTGCTGTCGTACACGACCGAAGAACGGCTAAATGTACTTATCAAGCTTTAAAATAGGCGTAAGATTTTGGGCAAAACAAGCTGCAGAAAATGCACTTACTAACAAGGCTCTACGAGAAAAAGGTGAGTGTTCTTTATACAAGAGCCGACCTTTACCTATTCCCGAAACGTAAACATCACTGCAAGAGCGTCGGACAGCCTGCCGAGCCCTTCACGGGAAAAGTATATATTGGTGGCGAATACCCGTGTCGAGTTAATTACAATTAACGAAGAAAAAAAATAAAGAATGGGTGAGGCTTGAGTTAATTATTAATAATAGCCTCAATATGCTGAACAGGTTCCGTTCAAGCCAGTTAGCCCAAGGGGCTTCAGGATGAGTCGTGGTCGAGCTCTTTTTTAAATAGGTTAATATGTAATTGCATTTATCAGTCAATAATCCTTGGTAAGTTCGATGATTCAAAAGCTTCGTCACAAAACTGCTGTCACTGTTAGAATAGGTGATTTATTAACGTTCCAATGTATTACTTCGAATACCTTGTTAAGCATAACCTAATACAGTAGAAATAGAAAGAAAAAGAAAGAAAAGGAAAGAAATTTTCATATCGATTTTTAGGTGCCCCGAGTGAGTTATAGGTCAGATAGGAATGGTTCAGTCTGCTAATCACAAGAGGAGGAAGGCAATTCAGGATTAGTGGGCAAAAACGACTAATTTATATATAAAAAAAAGGTTTTCTCTTTGTTGAGGATCAGCTCTGTGGGTGAAATAATTGCGATAGATGAATTGTGTGTTCGAGTGACATTTAACTATGTAATTAATAGTAAATGGAACACAATGATTTTCGCTGTGATCCCCAAATTTGCAGTGTGGAATGGTATTTACCCACTTGGCGTGGCCAGAAGTTAGAAGGGGCTTACAGGGGCAGGGATGCGTTAGTACCAATATATGAGCTTTAATGCCCGAATTTTTAATTTGATAAAAGGAATGGTTATTTGTAATAAAGGGTCACAATTTTAAGTTGTGAAACGAAAATATTATATTTTATTTTAGGGTTTACCTATTTATGCACAGACGTGCATAAATAAAACCCTAAAGACTTTTCTTTCCTATACCGCCGGTAGGCAACGTACACTGAGGAAATTGGCACTCGACATTGGATTCTGCTAGCAACTTCACGTACTCTTTTTACCTTTTGCCCGACTGCCATACCTGTAATGTTGCATAAAGACTTAAACAATGGCAAGAAGTAAAAAGTATATGTGAGAGTGTTCCTCCGAAATTTTTTTTATTCACGAATACTAATAGTACGGCTAAACATCCAAGCCTATCATCAATCAAGAAATTAATGTTTACATTTTTTAAATACATAATACACCTATAAATGGACAATGAAGTTCAAATGTCTGTGAAGACTAAGCTTTTTCTTCGTTTTGCATTAGCTATACTTACATATCACTTATATATATATTAGTATGAGATTTACAAATTATGTAAAATGTCAATAGTGGGTTAGAATTACAAAATCGTATATAATACGATATTTATATAATAAATATTACCTTAAAACTGAAAATGTAGTGACCGGACATTTAACGAGCCGTGGTATATATATTTCCAAATGATACTGCTGAAGAACATGGTGATACCCGTTGAACCGGGAGTGAACGGCTGAGAAAACAAACCACAGTTGTCCTTAGTAAAAAGAACTTGTCGTAATATCGCACAACATATTCAGCACCGGGTTTTACTGTTAGCGCAAGGTAAGCTATATTAACAGCGACCGACCCCAGTGGCGCTTACCGTCAGGGTCATTTGGGAATACGTAAAATCCCAGGGGCGAGAAAAGTAAAGGGGATAGGGTAATTTAAGACAGATAGGGTTTCATAATAGACAAACAAATCTGCTCTATATTCCAGTTACTAATGATGATGTTGCTGGTCTAAAACAAAAACCATTGCTGCATTTTCTCTCCACTTGCGCCTTCTCCCAGCAACTGGGTCCGACAATTACGCGGAGTTGTGGCGTCCGCTATAGGACGCAGAAGGTGATGCGCTTCAAGGCGTCGTCAGTCCGAACCAGTACGTTTGCTCACCGTTTGATATGAATGAAGAAGATCATGGTCAGGGTGGGTGTTCCGGTGACTAGCCTGGAATAGCTACAGTCCGAATGAAGAGATTCGGCGGCGGCAAATAACGTCAGAGCGAAGAACAGGCAAAAGAATCTTCTACTGAAGCAGAGATGTCTGTTAATAAGCGATTACTCATTCGTGTAATTGACTCCTCTCCTCTAGTGCGAACTAGATGACTTCTAAATGTGCATAGCGGGTTGATTAAATCGTTAAACTTACTTGTTAGTTGCGCACTGATCTTTGGTATTGCTGTTGTTGTTTTCCAGCTAGTTTGTTTCTCTAGTTCAAACCCAATGTTCGACTGACTGAAGTTGTTCGATATATCAGTACATACTAGTATCAGATTGTACTGGTTTAATTTCTAACCTAGTCCTGATTTTTCCAGCCACCCTACACTCGCCGTAAAGTTTTACCATGTAGGGCATTGTAGAATCGATGCTGCGCTTCCATAGCACTTCAAATCAAATTTCCAATAGATATTTCCTGTTGTAGGTCGCCGCAATTAATGCTCATAAATCGGTTCGATACACAATACTTAGAATGCGTTTTTAGAAAACGTTTTTTTTTATAGTTTTATCCGGACTACATATCAGCCGTTACTGATTAACGGCGACGTCAGAAACTGCAATATGGCGTTTCGTTCTCACTTTTCTGTGCCATTATTTTAAAGTTGCGGTGATTTCCAACATAAACATCGTTTCCAACATACGTTGTCCCCATGGCATTCCTATAAACAAAATGTATAAAAAAAATATATACATATAAATTCATAAAAACAAAAAAAAATACGAGTATTATGCATCGTAAAATCTGTTCTCTTCCGGGAAATCAGAATCACCCATACTAATTTACTTTATAGTATTAAAATATAAGTATATTTCGTCCTCTTCTGTCGCTGTCGTAGTGGGCTACGTATTCTCAGTGACCCTCGCTGGAATTCGCGGGGGCCATTGAAAGTTGCCAGTCATCAGCCGCTCGCCACCAGGATGACTATTCCATGGTTTTCAAAGTCACCCTGGTTCAAGTACGATATTACTGACGGCTATGAGAACGCGAACGGGCGTCAAGAGAAATGCTTAAATGATTATGTTTTCAGGAAGTGAGGTTGACGGACGTCACCGTAGCGTATAATACCAAATAGCCAAGTTAGGCTTTGGGGCTATCATTAAGACAAACGAATTTGGCACTAAGAGGAGTGAGCCATTTGGTCCACTTACGAACACGGCTTTCAGAAAGCCCGTTAAGAACCATTCATCATCAGTACTACCATAGGTAGTCATCAGAAAAACCAACGAAAATAGTTGTTTATATAATTATTTTCCCGTAATATGGAAAACCTCACGTTTCATCTCACTTCAGCTGCTGTATCTCAAAGACATAGTCAGAGGACCTCCATGTTCTTATTTTCTACGTGATGTTTAACTGTCTGCCATGGAGTCAGCAAATGAAAATGTCGAGTCGTGTATAATCCTAGCATGTTTAGCTTGTATGTAAGTCATACTTTACGTTATAGATTCTGCGCCCAAAGTGACAGTTGCTCTGCATAGGTCACAAGTTTTTCAATATCGAGGATTTTTTCCTAACTGACATGAATGTGGCGCACTTCAATAAAGCGCGCCATATTCGAACGATTGTACGGGTGACTAGGACATGTTATTGACGTATTATCGAGTTTACGTAGTACTGCAAGTAAACTTTAGCTTTTCTGTACGGCTACAAATAAGGTAGTTATTTTATTTTTCATAAGGACGCGTTGCTTTCCATTTGGCTCCTACTAGAAACAGTTGTATACTCACTGCTGTGGAAGCTAACAATGACGCCCAAACAGTTTAGTTGGATTCAAACAAGCGCAATGCAGAATCAGGGTACATCAGCAATTGGGACAAACATGAGGTTGCTTCTTCCACTTTTAGACTGACTTCAGAAATTCGACCTACGGTTTTTCAATTTAATAAGCTAGCACTCGAGACCTATTAGAAAATCTGGACCGAATTTTAGGTCTGAATTTGACAAGTGTCGGCGCTTCGATTCATGCAACAGCGTAAAATATTTTTTTTAAATGCTATTAGTTCGGTATCTGTTCGTCAGTGGCAACCTAGGCTACTAGGCACACTTTTAGCAGATTTTTTAAAAAACACTAATAGTTCACATGACGTATTCGTGTATTGCTCGTAAAAACCTTGCCTAGCTTAATTTTTAATTATAACACATTAGCACTTTAAATTAGTGAGCAATTTATTAGCGTGTAAGATTATTGGCTTCGCATTTTCCAATCTGTTTCGATACCAGGTACTTGACGGATAAAGAACTTCTGGCTTACAGTTTTTTTTTGTGAAACGTTTGTTAAGTGCTTGTACAAGATTATTTAGGGTTACTAAAACCTGGTATTAATATTTTTATAGTTCAACGCTCCATAGTCCTGTTATGTAACCTACACTTAAGGTAATTTTGTTAATTTAAGGGGCTCATTTGTTATTTAGTGCAACAATCAGCCGTAAAATTCATTATAGCTACTTAAATAGTGTCAAACTAATACCTTGATCTCATTGAAATAAGTACTCGTATCCACATAGTTGTGGCAAGACAATATGTGGCCACTAACATGAAACATATGTCAGAAAATTCAAAAGAATAATTTCCCTACAATATTTGATTTGTTAGAAAAGAGACTATGGTCGTTATTTAGTAGATGGTAGTAGCAGTTCGTCTAGCTTTTCACATACAGCGTATTGAAATGAACATATAACCCTACATAAAAACAAGAACTTTATTAATTAATTACGCAGTGGTAACGTAGGGTCAGCAAAAATCTAATAAATCTAGTAATAATAACATACTAAATCATTTGTAAGCAGATACTTTTCCTCTATACGGCTACAAGAACAGTAACCACGCTACTTTAATAAGCAATGTCGGTTGGAAACGAAAACGTAGTAGTTATGTAAAAAAAAAATAGTACTGGTAAGCCTAGAGCCTGTCGGACGTTGTAGGCGCATTGATCTCATTCAAGACCTCACTGTCCTTTAAATGCCCATTAATAGACAGTGAACGAGTCGGACACGGAGTGTCAATTCGAAGTACCGAATCTGTCCTTGTGGCCACAAAGCCGGTTATTACCGAAAAACATCTATTGCAGGGTTGATGATCCGCTGGTTCGTGTCAAACGGGTCGAAGGTTGACAACAAATGACTTTCTACTGTCAGCATCAGATTGACGTACTATCTTACGTCCCTCATTAATATATTGTGCTACATTTACTTTCGCTATCCACTCTACGCTGAACAGAGTCCCAGACGAACTATTTATTCTCGACGAAGACCGCGGTACTATCTGCTCGCTGCACTCGATGACAACTACCAAGTACTTTTGGCTTCTCTGGTAGGCGAACGTCACGGAACCGATCAGTTCGACAATAAGATCTAAGGGAAAAAAAAAAACATTTTATTCACAAAAGCGCACACAACTGGCAAATCTATAGCCGATTTAAAAAACGAGCCTAGCAATTATCTCAAAGTGGCGCCAGCCCTTTATTTTTTAAAATTGTTGGCTACTACCCGCAAAGTACTACCTATACGATGTTTATAGGTGTTCCGTTTAATCCACGTCATACCCGGGTTAATTTTTTTGATCAGCTGACAGCAATTGCTGTCCATGACGCTATAATTATTTAATTTTCACATTTTTAACAACGAACGAAATTTTGTTCTGTTAACACCTGTCCCAGAATCGAGTCCTGGGTCGCGCACGGTAGCCGCAATCACAGTCGTCGAACCCCCACGCCCTTACCTATTCTACGCTTTTGTCTACCACAAGAAAAGCTCACTGCGCGCGATCAGTCCGCGCCCGTCCAACGAGACACTGGACAGCTATAAAACAGTCACAAAAGTAGTTCAATTTTATTGTGGTACGCATATCTCTGCTACATAACACCAACGAAGCAATGTTCAAAGTGAGTGCTTTAATCGTTGGACACAGGATCAGACGTTGTATTACCGTTGTTTAATATATTGGATAGTGATGTTTTATTGGTTTTGAATATGTCGTTTGATGTTAGGTGCGTTTTGGGCCTTTTCATCTCGGAATTTCGCTGCTGTCGAACCTGACAGAAGCTCAGAAGTACCTTGAAACATGTTCCTTCCTGTACACTAACGTTGAGTGCACATGAATGATCTCGAGTGTACGTCTGTGTTTTGTTTAGCTAACGATTAGACCTGTATTTCGTTTTGTAGCTCGTTGTTGTAGCCGCTTGCGTCTTTTCGCTGGCCCTTGCCGGCCACTACGGGGGTCATGGAGGCCACTCCGCCACCGCGCGCCATCAGGACGACTATGGAAATTATGAATTCAAGTACGATATCAAGGACGGCTATGGAAACGTGAATGGGCGTCAGGAGAAGGGTTCACACGGTCACATTGTCGGATCGTATTATCTGGGTGAAATTGATGGACGCCACCGTAGCGTTCAGTACCAGGCTGGTAAGCTGGGCTTCAGAGCCACAATTAAGACGAATGAGCCTGGGACCAAGTCTAGTGAGCCCGCATTCGCCCCGTACATTAACACTGGCTTCGGAAAGTCAATACCTTCGGGAGCAATTCACGCCGTTCACGGCCATTATGGCGGACACTATGGTGGACTTTATTGAAAGGGCCACCGCTGTTCGACGGCTTGAGGCAGATCATGATAACGCTTTCACGAGTCACAGACACCGACCGATCTGTCCGCGCACATCTTCTCCTTAGCTGTACAGATAAAAGTGCATTTGCTTACTTGCTAGCTCACCTCCTATTCTGTAGGACTTTTTGTTTAAATAGTGCTAGTGACGTATATTCTACCCTACATCTGCCATATGTCCCTAACTGTAAATATGATAATAAATTAATTTATTATTTCATACTCAGCGCAATGTACGATTCCTTACTTCAGCAACAATGAACGCGAGCATCAGCGTGCGCGCGTGGGTTTTACCGAATAGGCACGTGGACGGCTCTGGCAGTTGATGTACTTGTGAGCTCGGAAAGCGTAATTTTTCTTCCATATTTGAAAACTAGTTGGACTGATTCTTTGGTAAGGGGATTTTTTAAATAGCTTTTCCACATTTCACTGTTATGCAAAATTATGATAGTGCGAACGCTGCTTTATGCCATCGCAAGACAAGGTTCTTCTAGAGCGCTTAGTAGCGATATCACGCATGTCGAGGCAGGTAACTGCGAATATCACGATAGAAAGCTTCTGTAGAACTATAAAAAAGTGTATATTCTACTTCGTTACATTTCTCAACCAAGTAATTAATTGTTGCCATAGGCCCGCCGCGTTTTAGGCCGACTTTTTGACCGCAAATGGCTCTACTGGTTACTCTAACAACCGCACGATACGCTTTTTTCAAAATATATGCTTAAGAAATACATGTGATGATAATTAGAAGCAAACAACAATATATGTGCACTTAGGGTTTTCCGTTAGACTGTTGATTTGAAGATAGAAACCTAATCTTGCCTTGTCTAAACATATCCTTATAAAAATGTAATAACGTCACAACCTAATTTTATAAACTTACGAATTTTAATGTCCCCTCAAGAGACCTCTCAATCTCCAATCAATCAAATGTCCTCTCAATCAAAAATATCTTTTTAGAAGATTTGAAATCCGCCAAATGCTAATTTTAAACTATGTACGTCTACTACAAATGTTGAAAGCAAGCAGATAACAACGCCGACATTAGATACGTCTAGGTAAGAAAAACCAATGGCAGACTAATTAAATAGAGAGCTCCTTCGAAAACCTGGTATTTATACAAAGCACTACAGAAAGAATCCATGTGACCTGTGTAGTTTCGTTGACCCGTTAATGCATGAATATCAGAAAAATGGGTACTTAACCCACAAGATGAATTTTGGATCACTTAGATAATAGTTGACAGTGTTCGTAATACCAGGCCCGAATGGCTGTCCTCACTTGACCTGTGCCACACGGAAACACGGCGGTGTTAATCGACCAGCTCGGGCTCAGTGATAGCGAAGTCCAGATAATGATATAGTAGTCTTGTCAATAAATTTTTTCAATGTAAACCGCATGTTTGTCACGCATGTTCCATCGTCACATCTGGTGGTAAAACATTATATATAAAACCGTCCGCATTACGGTTAAACATAGGATGTACAATTGAGACGTATCAAGTCTTTAGTTAGTCTATGTTTATATGGCACTGGTAGCAAAGTAGCTCGATGTGTGCTTTCTTCCCAAATCGCCTGTCAATTTTAATGACGCGCCCAAACGAATGATAGCGTCACAGGCGTTTAAAGACGAGAGCACCACAGTATGGTACGATGTGGTGCCAAGCGTACCACATACGTACCATAAATACAGTGCAATTTTTTATGTATGTCAACAGGGAAACAAATGCTTTCAGACAGGAGGGTTTTATTACGAGTTTTCCTCGTTGGAGCAAACCTAGCGAACCAAAATAATGAAAATCGGCTGAACGGTTTTTCGAAATTTTTCCAAAAAACAATATATATACTTAGATAAGGTATGAGACGTGGGACAATATATATGTCTAGCTGCAACCAACATGTGCATGAGCTGATTTAAGTAATCAATACAGTCAGATATTGTTAGAGTGATTTCTTCTTCGCGCTTATCCTTAAATCAATACAATTTCAAGCAGACAACTTATTGATGTTTATCGTGCGAAAATTCAGAAATCAAGTTAATCTAATTAGATATCGATGTGAAAACAGAGACGCTGTGCCTTTGTTCCAGAAAGAAAAAATGTGAAACGTTTTAAATGACTAAATATAAGCTTGTGACTGGATTACTAAACCTTAACTTACCTGAATCAAACTTTTTATTACCTTAAAACTTACCTAATCCCTAATAAAATATGAAGGAAACTGGCATTTAATTATTATTATTGAATTTATTGAGCATATTATTGAATTAAGAAAAAATGTTTCCAACGCGCATCACGCAGCCACACAACACACAGGCACGTATAAACATCCTCATACAAAGCGGTCATCTACACAAAAACAAAAAATCTTCCATATCAGTAGCCTTCACTCTACAGCGACAAGCCTGTTGTTCTCCGAACGCTCATCTAACGAAATAAACAATCGAATGTGAATTCTGCAGATCAAACGAAATACCGGTGTGTACACTTCTTCCAGACAGAGCAAGTTTAAAGTAGCAAAAATTAGAAATAAAAGCTTAAAATTTGAGGGCTCCAATCAGATTATGACTAAATAAGAAGCCAGCCAGGACGGCCGGAGCATGCATACTTCAGTCACTTCTGCCACGCTCCACAAGCTATTTCGAGTAAAACGTGCAACGTATGAGCTTAAAATCAACCATGTATAGCAAGTTACGCAGGTTCGAAGTCCTAAAGTGCTAAAGCACCACAATGAGAATGTCATGATGTTACTCCGATCCAAGCTTTCGGGCGTTAGCTTATAGAATGCAAATGGTCCCAGTGGTTCAGGAAGCCGACGTTATCAGATCTCTTCGTTGAGCTTGGGTAAGAAAACCAACGATGATGTAAGAACTAAGGTACACCCCGATAACTTCGGTGAATGGCCAAATGGGGCGATGTGGGCATAGGTCAAAGCGTATTACGACAATGATGATGCTGGTGCTGCTCCTGATAATATATGGACGGTATAACTAAATGTGAATAGCCCGAATAGGTCATCAACTGGTTACCTAAATGACTAGAGTAAGAATTAAAATTGCCGTACGGATAGTACTGCCCATGATGATATCGGGCATGCACGTCAACAGGACAATGATAGGATATTTTTCATGAGCTTAGCGTGACATCGGTACTTATAATTTTACCCTTTTGACAGAGACATCACAAACCCTTAGACACCAGAGACAATCGGAAACCCCCAAAGGTTAAGGTGCCAGTTGTAGCTTTTCGTTTTACTGTCTTGCTGGTAAAATGGTAATTCTTGACAATAAAGCTCACTGCTTGAAGAAAGCAAAGAATCAATCTGAACTTTGAAGCCGTCTTCTTCTAGACATACGCATGTACTCTGGACGTATTTAATTCCAGTTCACGGATTTCTTTCAGATTCGTCAGTATACTGTTTGGACTCGTCAATCTTGTGTTTCTCGCGATATATTTCGTGATATTTTCCCCTTTGTCTCGGAAAAATGTAGCCGTAATCTTTGTGGAAACTGAAATGCATTACTGCTGCACCTCTCAAGATCTCTTCCGTAAATCCAATAACGCCTACGGCCTTCAAAGCAATGAGCTGAATATGCATAAATCTAACAGCCGATGACATTGATTGGAGCTGTACTTAGGTGATGGCTATAGTAAAACATAAATAATGTGACGTATGGCAACGGAGGGCTTAAACCAGCGACTAACCAGTGTTTCCACTTTTGACTAAAATTCGCTCATAAGGGAAGGCTCTTTTGTATATCGTTTTAGACCAAACTAATAGTTCTAAAAGGGGGCTTGGCTTTTTAGGATTTCGGCCTGGCAATGGTCCCTGCATTAAATGCCCAAGATGCTTTTTAACTACTGAACATTTAAGCGTTACGTGATACTCGCAATCAATTTGGGTAGATTAAACAATCGTCTGTAAATAGCTGTTTTCACGTGCGGATCTTAAAAATGCGACGAAGTACGCAAGATGACAAAATCGAATCAGGTGTACACGAAAGACACAACCTTCTTAACAAAGTTTTGTAAAACAAGTTAGCTTTCTTGTTTGAAAAAGGTTAGCATTAATAAATCAAGTTATTCCGTTCAATACCTATTTTTTCCCAATTTTTCAAGCCTTTCTAATTCTGTTTGCGCAGGGCACACACTAGTAATACTAAGGTCGGATTTGTTGGCAACATTGTGGCCTTCTGGTCTATTACCTACATTCTCATGCAAACTTGCAGGGTTTTTCATAATACCTACAAAGACGAATCTAGTCTAACATATCCGCTAGATTACGTCGTCCTCCCTTACGCATCATCACGATCCAGACGTTCCCAAACAGTTCATGCGTCGGGCACATGAAGTGTGGGATTCCACGCTTTTGTTTAACGTAATATACGCACTAAATCTTTACCCATTGAAGTTGGCTGGTATTAAAACCCGTGAGGTTGTCATCACGTTACATTGAGAGAGTAGATCCAACTTTTGTTAGACATAGTCGAACATCTGTATATTGGATCTGAGTTGGCTATGACTAGGTATTTACAGGAAACGTGGCCATTGGGCGGTAAATGAAAACGTGGTACAGACGCCACCGAATGGTTGGGTACATAGAAACATTATTGCTAGCAATACAGTCGTCCTCATTATTCTATTATATGTACGGTACGTATTTCTTAGTTGAATATATAAGAACATATTGTTGTCAATTATCTGCCCGAATTTTCTACAATTGTTCGAGCAGATGATTCTATTAAAATAGTCACCCAGGTTTACCCTGCCTCAGTAAACGTGGTTTAGTACACGAGCCTTCTGATCTGGACCTACATCCATCTATTAAGCTAGACGACCTCAGATTTTCCATTCTGGTTCCAGACGGAAGGGTTGTCAACCTAATTTTTTCCGATAGAAAACCCATTCGAACTTGTGCTGGCACATCGAGCGGCCCAGTCATGATATAGGGTTCCCCTTACACTATGCTGATGTAAAATAGAAAGGCTATCTTTTAACTAAATGATTTATACCTTATAAGTAGTTAGTTAGGTGATTTTATTCTTGGAAATAGTAAGTGTATAACCGCCAATGTGAAACTAGTCGAACGTACGCGTTATACGAAGAGCATCCGAAAATTCCATGAATCCTTGCCCTGGCTTTATTGATTAGTAACAACCTTAAAAGCCGTCCCATTTACAATTTTGCGACATTCGCTTCCTTTTGTTGTCGTATCCTACAAAGTGGAGTTCGCTTACGCTATTTACTGAAACGAAGAGACAGGAATTGTCCGCTGAACTACTATAGCCTTTGGCAACAGCGCAATATTTTAACAATAATAGCCCAGTTGATTCTAGAGCGCTGCTGTTGAAAGAGCTATAAAAGACAGGGGCGTCAATGTATACAAATCTATTACAGGTATGCTGTTTACAACTCTGTTATCCTAGACGTACTGTCGTTGCTATGATGCTTAGTTAGACCAGCTGCGTAGGAACGATCGTTTGAAATCAACTGTTTCCTGTATTTTAGCTCAATAGAGAGTGTGTAGGGAAAAGGTTGGGCAAAGTACACAGAATAAATTGTTGGTAGGGATAGCTAAGAAGGTAAATCTCCCTAATCTCGAGTCCGCTCGTCCAGTGTCAAAAACGACGATATACAGAAGCGAGTTAACGCAAAACAAAAACAGGCGTTAATTTCAACATCGTTGATAACCGTCATTATGTAACGATGGCAAAATATATTTAATTATCGATTTTAACAAAGACTAAGATATTACGGATTCCCTTTTTTTCAGTGGTTTGCTCGTTGGACCGGACAGGCAAGATGTCACAAAAAATAGCGCTTAAAATAATGTATAATAAAAAAAAGTATTATTTCGAATTTTATCTTGGTAGCATAGTGGGGCTTATCAAGCTCCACGATTGCTGGCCCATGGCTGGTCTATAGTATGCATGGGCTAACAACGTCCAATTGCTCGGATTTTTGCGTTATCTTTTAAATACGTCCTATCGCTATTCGATTTTAAATAATGATATAACACAACATTGCACGTCTAACGGTAAACAATCTATTTTATCTTAACGGCGCAGCCGCTATTTCTTCACTTGATTGATTAGCGCCCGTTTGTCACAAATTATGTCAACTGTTAGATAACGCGCTGAGGCAATTATCGGTGAATGATCTGCTCCTTCGTACCCCAATATACGAAACATTTTCACGAGCTCAGTGGGGGTCACGTGTATCGTTCGTACAGTATGTCATTAGACATTATGGGCTAGCGTAAAAGTAGATGTAAACATGCCCATTATTAGAAAATTAACGAGACATTTCCTGCAGGGTCGTTGGTCGTATTCCGTTGCAATATCGTTAACAATTGCAGCAGACAGCTGGTATCGTCTAGCTCCCTTGGCAACTTCCTTGTATCTGGACATTTTTTTCTTAAAAAGGACCGTCAACACTCAACAGCGCAGTGTATTTCGAAGATGCTTGTTTTCAAATTACCGCTGGGGTCGGTGCTATGTAAGGAACTAATCATATGCATCGTCTATTTAGGAATTTCGGCCACTGATCAAATGGCTCATCTCAAAGCAGCTGCTAATTTTGTTAGAGACAACAGAGGTTCTGTTGATTCAGGCTCAATTCCCAAACTACCCTCGTCTATTTTTCAAATGCAAGCCCTCAAAATATGACTATATGATTTAATAACATGACAATTAATTAACCCCTTCCATCCGTCAATTTTTATAAAATATATATCTTCTTTTGCTACGACTAGCACAACATACTAGGTTTGTCAGTCTCAGTTGGTCTACGCCGCCCTCCTTGACTATAGAACTACATAAACAAAAGGCTCTATAACAGTGCTATGTCCCGAGTATAGTTATTACTGACTATTGATAAGCGAACAATGTTTTCTATCGTTTAATAGTTCCATCATTACTGT
Organism: Varroa jacobsoni; assembly: GCF_002532875.2. Classification (NCBI taxonomy): domain Eukaryota; kingdom Metazoa; phylum Arthropoda; class Arachnida; order Mesostigmata; family Varroidae; genus Varroa; species Varroa jacobsoni. The sequence goes on from NW_019214317.1 coordinate 130,825, forward strand.
TAGGATACGTTCCATATGGAATACTACGTTCTTCCTGTCAAGCTAGTTGAACTCCTGAACTAATTCCCCAGTAGTCGATTTGCTATGGCCAATTGGCGATCGACTAGGTAAACCTTGTGTTGAACTAGCCGTGTATTGCTTTTCTTGCGTTGGAGAAGTGAGTTTCACCACGTCTTGGCCCACCTCGAGCTTTGGTTTAAGGGCCCTAGGGGCTGAATTGTTTAGAGCTCCTGCTTCATCGTCCAGACACGTTGCAATATTCTGGATGAATTATATTGCAGAAAGTAAAATAGTTATATAGGTGTTCAGTCAAATGAAAGTCAATTTTACTTTGTCAGAGAGAGAGAGAGACATTTGTAACGTAGGAGTTCAATGTCTATATTCAATAGTACAGGCGATAAACAGGTTTAGCTTTGATTCCTTTACATCTTATTCGCACCTTTGGTCTTAGCTGTTTTAGCGGGTATTATTGCCCGCTTTTAAGACTATTTTTTTAAAGACATGAAACTTTCGATACGATCAAACGTACGTCTGTCTGCACTACCATACCATGTAATATTAAAAAAATAAATTTTACTCATTTATCCATAGTACCTGTTTGTGTCAGTTGCGGGGTAAATTTGGATTTTGCATACCCGAGAGCTTCAGTGCGCCGTTTTAAATGCCAGAATTGACAACAACGTACTTGTTTTGGTCAGACTAAGCCTTAATGAGGCTGAAATGCAATAGAATTCAGGCTTTTGAATAGTTAGATAATGGAGGTGGCCAGAACTATTTATATAACGTAGGTGTCACAATGATGCCATGATTTTTTCTAAATTTATCTGCAGGAATAGCGCATCCGTTTGTAGTATAACGACATTTATGCTTAAACGTGCAGAACTTATCTTACTGCTAGGCTCGTACTATCGCAACACATTTCCTATCACTGTTTGTAACGTGAGCGAAATCGTATCATTTGTGCTTTATAGAAAAAACAACCACTTCTTGTGCATTTAGGGCAAACATATAAAATAGAATTCACCCGTGGAGACAGCCTTGCAAACGTCGCCTCGACTGAAACTATTGCTAGGTTTAACGTAGAAGGGAAAAATTATCCGCACGTAGTCAGACGTTACGTTAGAGTAAATAGATATTCCATTTACTATTTTTATTTAATTATTTATTTGTTCGTACAAGCTTTCGGTTATTTCTGTTGCACGAACAGGTCTCCGGGTCACCTTTTTGGCATAACATGAAAAAGCTTCCTCAATCCGAAGCGAGTCTTGCTGGACTTCACTGGAGTGTCTTTGAGAGATCTATAAAAGGTATAAGAGATATGACGTGGGAACCATCTTCCAGCGCTAAAATTTAAACCAGCGGTGGCCGCTTGTCTGCGGTGACAATGGCAACGCACTCAATGAGATGCGCATTTCAGGTCTAGGCTCTTGTATTCGACCTTCGTAACCTTAATTCAGTAACATATTCAATCATTAAAAAGACCAACACTGTATTTTAGAATAGATCTTACTTCATAGTCATGCTCAAGATTTATAAAGATTCACACGGTATTATGTGTAAAACGACCTAAGCAAAGGATCGCTATTGTATTCGCGCACCATGTTCTCGAGATTTTTTTTTTTTTTAATTATATCTGTCATTATTTGTATTTGCCAGTCGAACGTCTATGACAATACATTATGATTTGAATTTTAATTAAAAAATCCAATTTTTATTCACTTTTGTTTGTAGCTGACAAACGCTTTATGTACATATACATGATCTATGGTCAGGTTAGAAATTAGTTAAAAGTTACTGGTGCAGTTACCATTATAGCTTTCTAAACTTAAGCTAAACACTGATTTCGTTCGATCCCGCTGAATTACGAGAGGGCTGTGCCACTTCATTACCTAGCTGGAATGAAGCCTCGTTTACTTATGACAGATCACAGACTGACTTATCTTCAAAACTTGTATTTAATACAGTGTGTAGGACTTATCGAAATAGTGCATTGGCATAATATCTTCCATACAAGAGTCCAGACTGCTGAAGCAGCGCAACGCGAATTTTCTTGGTTAAAGTATAGGGTACGTTGTTTTCGCTAGTACCCACAGATGTGTGGACCCTTGGAAAATTCTTGGCTTCGTTGCGTGTACATCGGTTAGTATTAAATAAACATATACTAGCGTCGAAAAATCGATGCATCTGTATTAAGTACGATGAATATAATTTATTAGATTTTTTTTGTATCTTTCACCCTGAAACATATACCAAGGAGCGCGATGGTCCCATAGACACACAGATTTCTCTTTAGTCTTGATATGATCACTTGGTCTATAACGTTCGTCTTCTAAGTAGATTAGCCGGCTTCATTAAGCATCAGCAAACGTATCTAAGAGAACAGATAAAAGTTGTGCAAGCCTAAATTGCGAGCCAGATCAATTTAGCTATAGGAAATAATGAACGAAAGGATTAGTTGTCATTAATTAAGACCGAAAAAGCTACTCTACGAAATTTTCCTTCAACTATTTAAATTGCTAGGTTTGCTTCGTAGTGGTACCTCAAGCACTACGCGCAGTTGGCGTGTGGTGACACTGGGGTATGGCTGTGGGTCTATCGATACTTAATTTATCCTTAAGTATAATCAGATCTAATGATATATATCACATGAAAAATTTATGTCAATGAAAAAAATATATAATATGATCTATACACGCTTCTAGTGGTGAAGCTTTTTTCTTAGCTGGTAGAGCTAAGCTTCCCCCTGGAGCGGTCTGCGCTTGAGACTGGGCCACTTCTTTCTTCTGGAGAAAGGCTTACTTTGACCTAAAAGATAAGAAGGACGTGAACATCTGAGACGAAACAGATCATGCTACGTTCTCTCTAAATATATTCACTAATATAATAATAAAGCGAAAACAAAAGCAAATCAAGACCAGTGCGCCTTATGCACTTTTGGGTGTTGCATTCCTTGAACACATAGCGTAACTCCGCATGACGGCGACAACCAGGTAAAAAGCCGTGTTTTTTTTGCCACAGGGTAACCAATTAACAGGGTAAAGTGTGAAAAAGCTATACTCAAATCATATGATGCCACAAACTATCATGGTTTGTGCAAAGAAATAACTGCTAGCGTCCACCAAAGCGATCTGTACAGCATCAACGGATGAGGCTACTTGAGTCAATATATAGCAAAACGGACGCGGGGTCGGCCCGAAGACCTATGTTCAGACTACATTATGTTATAAGCTATTAGAACTTCTTATAGAAAAATATTTAATCTGTAAACTGCTCAGTTCTATGCCCACCAAGTCTACCGGTATATATATTTTTCGGTGCGTGGCCCAGTTTTTTAAGTAACCGCAAACATATGCCAGGGTCCAGATCGAATCCCAATGAGGTTATAACACATGTACCAGTTTTATTGTATGCACAAGCTTTACTCCATAGAGGCACAGTCCAACGTCCTAAGCCTTAGAATCACAACTCGAAATAATCCTTCTTTATCCAATGGTGCGTAATACTCTTTCCGTTAGAATAAGAAAAATTAAATATTACTTATAATAATCACAAAAAACGAAAATCGATATGAAAAGAAGGCGTATAAAGAATACTTTTTCAAAATAATTCGCTCATATTTTTTAGGTAAATTGACAAATAAGCAGAACTTACTAGTCAGCAAACAGCAAACGTATGAACAGCCTGAATAGCTACTGCCGAATATTTCTGTGAAGGGAGATCATCAATGCTAGCGGTTTCATCTGTGTTTTAGCAACTTACACAAAAACAAGAGAATTTATTAACATTGGTTCTCACTTACATTTATGTGCCACAGCGCAAGAATCAAGCAAGACAACCATACTTTTTGTTGCGGTCCGTTAAACTGTGGCCTTTTAATGGACATCTACAAAACAACAAATGATTGTGGCTACCGACTGAAAGATGTTTTTTCAATTGCTAGCCTCAGATACGATTTTATACACCACAAATCATTACTGCCATCACAGTTGTTAATGTCGCCTCGATGGGCTAGTCATGCTTTAGAAAAATCTTTGATATATTTTAAATTAAAATCCCTTACCTTTCACTTGGCACGTGACCGTACTTTGTACAGCTGATGCCACCATATACGGAAACTACAAGTTCGAGAATAGTGTTTTCAATGAAGTCGAACGCCATCACCGAGCAGCCGCTCTGATGATTTGAAACAACATCTTAAACCTGTGAGCGCCGTATGTTTAGAATGGCTGCAAATAATGTTTCAAGCCGTTGGGTGGGTGTTTTCATCGAGTTCTCCGAGAGAAAATACGCTATAGATCTTTCGGTTGTGCCACTTTGATACTTATCAGTTTAAAGCTAATTACTTGAACTCTATATAATTACGACAGGTATCACTATTATTATCCATAATTATAAAGGCATTTATACAATAGTGAATGGCTTCGCTAATTAGAAAAGTCTTATTTATTTAAGTATTGTACACCGAGTTCACTGTTGAACGTTTTTTGACCCATGGCCTTTATGTCCAATGCCATTTCTATTTGACTTATTTAGCCTGCTCTATATAATATCGTATTATTTAAGAAGTTTTCGCGAGTCGACAAAGCTAACACCGTATTTATTGTCCATGATTGAACTAGCCATTACGAAAAACACAGTATAGCCAAACTTCGATATGGATCGTTTGACACACATGGCCTGTTATTATGTGTTGTGTTTCTATTTTGTTTTTTACTAGATAAGGCTTCAGACGCGCTACTTTTTTAGTACGGTTAACCAATATATTGTCGGCATATCGTGTCTTTTTCAAATCAAATTCACTGTGTACGTACATATAGGTATAACGCCATTATTCGATAGCTTACAAGTAGATTTGTGTACGAATTTTGTAAACACATCTATATTACCCGGTTATGTTTTTCTTATTTAATAAGCAGAAGGACTAAAGATAAGGCAGAGCTATTCCGTGCGTCGCAGTGTTGAACGCGTTTTTTTTCTCGCTTTTTTTTGGTCAGTAAAATGGACCGCCGCTGCCATGACCGGCCCGGTGATTAGGATAGTCGTACCGACTAGCAAAGTTAGTTGGAGGCGCCTTACAGAATCGTCGAAGTTATACACGCCGCGTCATTGTCACTGACTAGTCGATCCCGTATTTCGTTGAGGCTTATCTCTAGGCGGCACAAGTCCTCACCCCTTTTCTTGTACAAAACTCAGCCAAACCCGTATATATCTTCGGTTGACGAGCGTCAACAGCGTCACCGACTTGAGAAATAATCTATTTCAGCCATGTTCCAAGTGAGTAGAAAGAAATCACAAGATAGAGAATACTCATTGTTTTGAAGAATTACTATTGAATCGTGATCAATTCAAAAGCGCGTAAATTGTTCACAAGCTGATTTGTATCTATTAACTAGCTCTACCATAGGTGCATAATGTATTTGTGCTTCTCGCTAGATATTGTTTATGATTGTGCATGATTGCAGCTCATTGCGATTGCCGCCTGTTTTGCGAACGTCCTAGCGGGCGACCACTATGGAGGTCACTCGGCTGCCGCAGTACAGCAGGACGATTACGGCAACTATGAATTCAAATATAATATCAAGGACGGCTATGGAAATATAAGGGGGCGTCAGGAGAAGGCCTCGCACGGTCTTGTCGTAGGGTCATACTACCTTGGAGAGATTGACGGAAGACACCGCAGCGTTGAGTACCAGGCCGACAAGTTGGGCTTCAGGGCTAACGTTAAGACTAACGAGCCTGGCACGAAGACCAGCGAACCCGCATTCGCTAGCTACCATAATCACCTCTACGGAAAGTCTATTCCTTCGGGATCGATCCAGATTTCTCACGGTTACGGTTACGGCCTTGGAGCTTAATCTTATCCACATTACTATACTTGCATAGAGATTACGGTGGATCCAAAGTGATACCCCTAGGAAACATCTGCTTTCAAAGATCCCTAGCTATATAACAACCCTGGCTAATTTATAACAATATTCGTACGCATACTTCGAATCTCAGACCTCACTTGAGTGTAGTAAGGCTCCTCTAGTCCTCACGACAAATTCTAACAACGTTTTATTTTTGTATATTATACGTATTTACTCAGTAAATAAACAATTCTTTACTAACCAAAATGAGTGTTGTTTTGTATGTCTGATTGGGTAACATTGTTTAGATTCGATTTGACTGATCGGCCACTTAATCTTTGATCGGCACTTGAAAAAAGTAGGTCGTTGGCAGACTTATTTACTTCTCTTTAAAAGAGCTTTATATTTGACAAAGTAAATGAACAACAGTACATTAAGTATCTTGTATGGTAGCTGCTGTTTTGTTTATATCACGTTAACGCAAATTTTACCCGTAAACATGTCTTCGTGATTCACGTATAATTAAACTGAACTCGATCTGTCATTGTCTATTTATTATTCGTTGATTATAGCAAATAGAGCAAGTAACAGCCTCGCCTCCGACGCAACGGTCGCCGGTAGGACATCGGATGAGCCTCGGCCGTCGTCGAAAGAGGCACAAACGGAATAGCCGAACTGTTCACACTGTGAGAGAAAAATACGGCAGTCGTGAACAACGGCATCTCGAACGACGATCACCTGACGGAGAAGATTGAATCGAAATTAATTCATGTTTCGTTTCAAACGAATACCCTGCTCGTCATAAAAGTTAAAATTACGACGTAAGTTAGGCTGTATCATGAGCTCAGAAATCCCGTATCAAAATATATATGTCCTAATATACATGTGATATAATCTGTATAACAAGTGGCGAGCGTTGACATACTTATACATAGCCATTTTAGTAGATAAACGAAAACTTCGAAATGTGATAACTAGTGTGAGCGTATGTGTTTATATTACAACAGATCTCTAAGAACAGGGAATTAATAAAAACAAATCTAGAGACTT